>NC_073390.1:7500-195000 GCF_028641065.1 Leucoraja erinaceus
AAGGGGCAGGGAGGAGGTCACATTGTTTGGGGGTGGGGAGCGTGTTGCAGTTTAGGAAGTCAAACCAGGGCAGGATCTTCACTGTGAATGGCGAGGCGCTGGGGGAATGTGTAGAGCTGAGGGATCTAGGTGTGCAGGTGCGAGTTGGGCCGAAGGGCCTCGTTCCAACGCGGTATCACTCTGAATCTATGACGAAGTGCTGGAGTAAATCAGCAGGTCAGGCAGCATCTGTGGAGAAGATAGACACAAAGTGCTGGAGTAACTCAGCGGGTCAGGCAGCATCTGTGGAGAAGATAGACACAAAGTGCTGGATTAACTCAGCGGGTCAGGCAGCATCTGTGGAGAGAATGAATGGGTGACGTTTTGGGTCGAGAACCTTCTCTGGTTTAGTTTAGTCCACGCCGACCAGCGATCACCCCGTACACTAGCACTATCCTACGCACATTAGAGACAATTTAGCAATTTTGTGGAGGCCGATTAATCTACAACCCGGAACGTCTTTGAAATGTTGGAGGAAACCGGAGCACCCAGAGTAAAAACCCATGCAGGTCAAGGGGAGAACGTACAAACTCCACACAGATGGCACCCGTAGTCAGGATCGAGCCCAGGTCCCTGGCAGTGAGGCAGCAACTGTACCGCTGCGCCACTGCCGCGCAGAATTATATAATTTCCTCCGCCATAAATGCACCAAATATGTGCTAGTAATGTCCTGTTTGCCAGCTTGTTGACCCTCTGTGTTCCCCTCCTGCAGGGTTTAGGAGCCGTTGCTGTGGACGGAGAGACGGGGACGTGAGCGGCCATTGAGGGTGGCCAGGGTGCCGGTGAGTCCCCCCCCCCTCTGCTCGGTGTGGGGGCTGAGCTTCGAGGGGCTGAGCTTAGATGGAGGACCACATGACGGGGCAGAACAAGGAAAAGCATTATGAGTGCGGCGTGTGTGGCAAGGCCTGGCAAAGGCCGAGCCATCTGGAGATCCACCAGCGGGTGCACACAGGAGAACGTCCCTTCGACTGCTCGGAGTGTGGCAAGAGCTTCAAGATGGCGCAACAGCTGAAGGTGCACTGGCGGATGCACACGGGCGAGAAGCCCTATGTCTGCTCCACCTGCGGCAAGAACTTTGCCCAGTTGTCGGGGCTGCGGGATCACTGGCGGGTGCACAGCAGTGAGCGGCCCTTCACCTGCTCCGACTGCGGCAAAGGCTTCAAGTCGTCGCCAGAGCTGAAGCAGCACAGGCGCCTGCACACCGGGGAGCGGCCCTACACCTGCAACGACTGCGGAAAGGGCTTCACCCAGTCTGGCAGCCTGCTGGTGCATCAGCGCACTCACACTGGCGAGCGCCCGTTCTCCTGCACTCACTGCGGCAAGGGTTTCACCCATTCCAGCAACCTGCTGGAGCACCAGCGGACCCACACCGGTGAGCGGCCCTACACCTGCGCCCAGTGCGGCAAAGGCTTCACCCAGTCCGGCAACCTGCTGAAGCACCAGCGCACCCACACCGGCGAGCGCCCCTACACCTGCACCCAGTGCAACAAGGGCTTCACCCACTCCGGAACCCTGCTGCAGCACCAGCGCACCCACACCGGCGAGCGTCCCTTCACCTGCGCCCAGTGCGGCAAGGGCTTCCACCGCGCCGGCACCCTGCTGGAGCACCAGCGCACCCACACCGGCGAGCGTCCATTCACCTGCGTCCAGTGCGGCAAGGGCTTCAACCGCTCCACCTATCTTCTGTCCCACCAGCGGGTGCACGCCGGCGACCGCCCCTTCCCCAGCCCGGTGTGTGGAGAACGCTTTGCCATGGCCTCCCAAGCCCTGTCTCTCCAGCGCATGCACACCAGTGGCCCGCCCTACGACTGCCCGTACTGCGGTGAGAAGTTTGACAGCTTGCGGGGGTTGCGGCAGCACCGGTGGATCCACACAGGCGAGCAGCTGCTCCCAATGTGACAAGAGGGCATGGGGGCTGTGGGAGCACCAGCGGATACACTCCAGAGAGAGACCCTTTGTGTGCGATGAGTGTGGCAAGGGTTTCACCCGCATGTCCAGCCTGTGGCAGCACCTGCGTACCCACAGTGGTTAGCATCCCTTCACTTGCCCGTCCTACCTGCCACCTGTGAGTCCACACTGGCCAGCTCCCCTTCACCTGCCCGCTCTGTGGCAAGGCCTTTGCCCGCTCGTCCAGCCTGCTGGCACACCGCCACGGGGATAGGTAAAAATAAAATGCTGGAAGGGTAGATGCTCCCTGTCCCGCTGAGTTACTCCAGCATTTTGTGTCCTTTTTTGTAAACAGCATCTGCAGTTCCTTGTTTTTAAACCATTCTGGTTAACCATCTCTGCACCTTCCCCAAAGCCTCCACATCAGTCCTGTAATGGAGTGACCAGAACTGTATGCAATACTCCAAAAGCTGCACATATACATTCCACTCTCTCCCCTCTACCCCCACTCGTACACACATTCTTTCCACTCCGCCCTTTTGTGCCCCCCTCCCCTCACACACTCCCTCTCCCGCTCCCTGTCTCTCTCACACACTCCCTCTCTCTCTCCCCGTCTCTCACACACTCCCTCTCTCTTGCTCTCTCTCGCACGCTCGCTCTCTCGCACACACTCCCTCTCTCACACACACACAACACTCCCCCCTCTCTCTCACACACACAACACCCCCCCCTCTCTCACAGACACACACACACACAAACTCCCACTCCCTCTTGCTCTCTTTCACACACGCACTTTCTTTCACACACGCGCACTCTCTCACACACACTCATGCACGCACAACCAATACCTCCGCTCAGTTCGCAACAACCAACCTGATCTTCTGGTGGATCAGCACTTCAACTCCCCCTCCCATTCCAAATCCTACCTTTCTGTCCTGGGCCTCCTCCATAGACAGAATGAGGACCACCGCAAATTGGAGGAACAGGACCTCATATTTTGCTTGGGCAGTTTGTACCCCGGCAGTATGAACATTGACTTCTCTAATTTCAGGTTGTCCTTACTTTCTCTTCCCCTTCCCAGCTGTCCCTCAACCCACTTCTTCTCGCCTCCCTCACACTCACATCAGTCTGAAGAAGGGTTTCGACCCGAAACGTTGCCTATTTCCTTCGCTCCATAGATGCTGCAGGGCTCGAAATTAACGGTTGCCCGGGTGCCAATGACCACCCAAAGTGCTGCTGGGCAACCTACGGTCTGACGGTACCCAGACGTGGCGCCGAAGGATGAGAAGCTGAAGCAAAGAAGTGGAAGCCAAATAACCGAATGGAAATGAGGCCGAAACGCCAATAAACCGAAAGCGTACGAAGCCGAAACACATTCTAACTGAAGGTGCGGGATGCTTAAATGCCAACTAACTGAAAAGCTACGTCACCTAAAAGAAAACTCATCGAATACTGCAAAGCGCAGGAGTAAACGGGTCCTTTTCAGAATGGCAGGCAGTGACTAGTGGGGTACTGCAAGGCTCAGTGCTGGGACCCCAGCTATTTACAATATAAATGATCTGGATGACGGAATTGAATGCAACAACTACAAGTTTGCGGATGACACGAAACTGGGGGGCAGTGCTAGCTGTGAGGAGGATGCTAGGTGGCTGCAAGGTGACTTGGCTAGGTTGGGTGAGTGGGCAAATGCATGGCAGATGCAGTTTAATGTGGATAAATGTGAGGTTATCCAATTTGGTGGCAAAAACAGGAAAGTAGACTATTATCTGAATGGTGGCCGATTAGGAAAAGGGGAGATGCAACGATTCAGATTCAATTTAATTGTCATTGTCAGTGTACAGTACAGAGACAACGAAATGCAAACGAGACCTGGGTGTCATGGTACACCAGTCATTGAAAGGAGGCATGCAGGTGCAGCAGGCGGTGAAGAAAGTGAACGGTATGTTAGCACTCTTAGCAGATGGATTTGAGTATAGGAGCAGGGAGGTTCTACTGCAGTTGTACAGGGTCTTGGTGAGACCACACCTGGAGTATTGCGTACAGTTTTGGTCTCCTAATCTGAGGAAAGACATTCTTGCCATAGAGGGAGTACAGAGAAGGTTCACCAGACTGATTCGTGGGATGGCAGGATGAAGAAAGACTGGATAGACTCGGCTAGAATTTATAAGATTGAGGAGAGATCTTATAGAAACTTACAAAATTCTTAAGCGGTTGGACAGGCTAGATGCAGGAAGATTGTTGGGGAAGTCCAGAACAAGGGGTCACAGTTTAAGGATAAGAGGGAAGTCTTTTAGGACCGAGAGAGGAAAATCATTTTTTACACAGAGAGTGGCGAATCTGTGGAATTCTCTGCCACAGAAGGTAGTTGAGGCCAGTTCATTGGCTATAATTAAGAGGGAGTTAGATGTGGCCCTTGTGGCTAAAGGGATCACGGGGTATGGAGAGAAGGCAGGTATGGGAAACTGAGTTGGATGGTCAGCCATGATCATGTTGAATGGCTGTGCAGGCTCGAAGGGCCGAATGGCCTACCCTTGAAATGAAATGAAATGAAAAAATGAAATGAAATGATTCAATTTATTGTCATTGTCAGTGTACAGTACAGAGACAACGAAATGCATTTTTAGCATCTCCCTTGAAAGGGAGACACAGGGCGTCGCGGTGTGCCCGCGCCTGCCGCCGTAATTACATTCCATTACAGGCAAAGGTGGGTGAAGTGTCTTGCCCAAGGACACAACGACAGTATGCACTCCAAGCGGGATTTGAACCGGCTACCTTCCGGTCGCCAGCCGAACTCTTAGCCCATTGTGCTATCTGTCGCCTTGCACCTATTTTCTGTGTTTCTATGTCTATGTTTCTATGAATGACCCGAAAGGCGGCGTTGTCTACAAGTCAAAGGACCGACTGCCGCTCAACAAAACAGTCCAATAACGGACATGACGTTGACAGGGGCGGGACCTGTCAGCGATTTGTCCAGACCCCCGCGTCCATCTCTTCACTGTGGAGGGATGAACATTGTCCCAAACCCCAACTCCACCCTTCCCGCAGCCCACGGAGGGTGGCCGTGGGAGCATGGGGGTCATTTTCCCACACAAGCCATAGGTGACTGGGCAATCTGAACCGAGGCTCCAAGTTGTAAGCGGCCGAAGGTGCGCATCCCTCGGGACTGTCCCCACTCATCCACGGCCACGGCCGCCCTCCGTCTCGTCTCCCCTGTGTGGCCGCACTGTGAGGGGCCGTGGGTCGGGTGGAGCAGAGGTGTGGGACAGGCTGGTCCCTCCGCCCACCCAGTCACCGACCGCGATTCACCGCCATCGGACCCCAACCCCCACACCGGGTGATTCACCCACCCGCCCTCGGACCCCCGGACCCTGACACCCACACCAGGTGATTCACCCCCCGGAACCCAATCCCGGACCCTGACACCCACACCAGGTGATTCACCCCCCATCCCCCGGAACCCAATCCCCGGATCCTGACACCCAAATCAGGTGATTCACCCCCCACCCCCCGGAACCCAATCCCCGGATCCTGACACCCACACCAGGTGATTCACTCCCATCTCCGACCCCCAGACCCTGACACCCACACCAGGTGATTCACTCCCACCTCCGACCCCCGGACCACGACCCCCACACCGGGTGTTTCACCCCCCACCTCCGACCCTGAAATCCACAATGGGTGATTTAACCCCACCCTCCCTCGACCCCCGAACCCTGACACCCACACCGGGACAGACGGCTCGGGGCAGAGTAAATCGCTTTTAAAACATGGAGGGGGGAGGGGGGGGGCACATTCCCTGGCTAGCCGATGACATGTTTGCATGACAACAGACAATGTTATCTCCCACCCACCCATCCCCCCATCCCCCTTGACACCAAGAAGCACGTATTAGCGTTTGGTTACTTGCGGAACGCACATAAGCTCCCACGCACAAAACACCAGAATCTGTAAACTGTTTTAACCGAAGATGGACACAAAAAGTTGGAGTAAATCAGCCGGACAGGCTGGAATGGGTGACGTTTCATGTAGAGACCATGCTTTAGACCTGAAGACTGAGTCTGAATAGTTTCGACATGCCTGGGAATGGGGAGGGTCAGAATGGATGGGGGAGGGAAGGTGGTGAGGCGGAGTGGGAGAGGGAGATGACACGGAGGGAGAGGAAGGGAGGAAGAGGAATGGGGGTTGAGAAAGAGGGGTGAGGGCGTGGAAGGGTGGGCGAGGAAGTGGGGTGGGGAAGAGGCGGGAGACGAGGAAGTGGGTGGGGAAGGGGAGGTGGAGAGGAGGGGCAGCAAGAAGGGCCGAGTGCGAGGAGGTGAAAGGGGAGAGACAGAGGGGTGGGGTGAGGAAAGGACAGAGGAGGTGAAGTATGACAGGGAGATGACGGAGGGGGAGAAAGGGGAGAGGGGGGGAGATGGGGGAGGGGAAGAAGGGGGGGGTGCAGGGAGAGGGGGAGAGGGAGGGGGATATGGACGGAGGAGGTGAAGGGGCGAACGGGAGGGTGCAGAGAGGGGGGGGAGAGGGAGAGCGTGGTGAGGAGAGGCAGGTGGAGACTGGGAGAGAGGGAAAGGCAGGGGCGGGTCTGGTGGGAGGTAGATGGTGAAGGGGAGGGGGGGTGGAGGGGAGGGGACACGGTAGGGTGAGGTGGAGGGGGAGGGTGTACGGGGGAGGAGAGTGAGGGGCGGGCGGGGAGGGGGAGGGGGGGGGGGGCGGAAGGGGAGGCGGGAAGGGTGACGTGGGAGTGGAGGGGACGGGAGGGTAAGAGGAGGGAGAGAAGCACAGTGGAAGGGGTGAGGAGGGGAGTGGAGGGAGAGCGAAGGGGCATCAAGGGGAGGGTGAGAGAAGCAGAGGGGGAGGTTGAGGAGAGGGGAGTGGAGGGGAGAGGGAGCGAGGGTGGGGAGGGGGAAGTGAGAGAGGAGGGTAAGGGGATGGGGTAGGGAGGGGTGAGGGGGAAGGGGGAGAGGAGGAGGGTGAAGGAGACGGGGAGGGGGGATGGGGGATGGTGAGAGGCAGGCAGGGGGGGGGGGATAGTGAAAGGGGGGGTGAGGGAAGGACAGAGGTGGTGAGGTATGAGAGGGAGATGATGGGGAGGGAGAGGAAGGGGAGGGTGAGAATGTGGGAGAGAAAGGGGGAGGGGTAGACGAAGGGAGAGTGGAGTGGAAGGGGGTAGAGGCAGGGTACGGGGAGGGAGGGTCAGGGGAAAGAAAGAGCGAAAGGAAGGTGAAGAGGAAGGGCGATGGGCGGAGGAGGGGGGAGTGGGAGAGGAAGGGGGGGGTGGGTGAGAGGAAGGGGTAGTGGAGGGAGCAGGAACGCTCATGTGAAAGATGGAGGGAGGAATGTGAGGAAGGGGTGGAAGGGGAGGGACAGAGGAAGGGGAAATGGGTAGAAAATGTGAGGAGGGGAGAGGAAGGGAGGGGAGGGAATGTGAGTGGGTGGGTGAAGGAGGTATTGAGAGAGGGAGGGTGAGAGGAAGGGGAGGGGTGGTGGAAGGGGGTGAGAAAGGGGAAGGGAGAGGGGGAAGAGGAGGAAGGAGGGAGACGGTGGGGAGTGGGTGAGGCAGGGGCGGGACAGCAATGATGGGGGGGAGTAGGACGGGGAGGGGCAGAAATAAATGGGAGGGTGTGTAGGAGTGAAGGGGGAGGGGCAGAGGTGGTGGGTGAGCGAAGATGGTGAGGAAGATTAAGTTGTAGGGAAAGAGAAGGGTGGAAGATGAAGGGGGCTTTAGGAAGGGGATGAGGGAGTAATTAGGAGGGCGAGAGGAAGGGGCGAAGAAGGGGGAGAGGAAGGGTAAGAAGGGAGAGAGGAGGGGGTGGAGAGGAAATTGAAGGGAGAGTGGAAGGGGAGAAGAGGGGGATGAGGGGGAGAGGAGGAGGAGGGGGGAGAAGCAGGGGAGAGGAGGGGGAAGAGAAGGGCGGGAGTGGGGAGGAGGAGGTGAGAGGAGAGGAATGGAGGAGGGAGATAGGGGAGCGGGAGAGAGGGTAGTGAGAGAGGAAGGGGAGAGGAAGAGGATGGGGAGGAGGGCGAGAGGAAGGCAGAATGGAGAGAAGGGGAGGAGGGTAGAGGAAGAGCTAGAGGAAGGGTTGGAAGTGGTGGGAAGAGGATGAGGGATGGGGAGGAAGGGGGAGTGGTTTAGTCAATGGGAGCGCCAGTGGGAGTGATAAGGGAAGGGGAGAGGAGGGAGGAGAAGGGGAGGGAGAGCAAAGCGAAGGGTGAAAGAATGGGGGAGAGGAAGGGGAGGAGGTGGTGGGGAGATGAAGCGGGAAGGGGGAATAAATGGGGAGGGGAGCGGAAATGCTAGAGGAGAGGGAGAAGAGAGAGGGAGGGGGAGTGATAGGAGGATAGGGAGGGATGATAGTGGGAGGGCGAAGGAGGGATGATAGTGGGAGGGCGAAGGAGGGATTGGGACAGGGAGGGGTGGAGGAAGGGGGAGGAGGAGAGAGGAAGAAGGCAGACGGTGGGGAGTGGTCGGGACTGGGGCAGGCCAGGGGTGAGGGAGAACGCGATGTGGAGGGCAGCAAGAATGGGAGGGGTGGGGGAGGGAGTATAGGAGAGGGGAGAGGAGGGAAGAAGGAGCAGGAGCGGAAGGGTGGGGTGGAGGTGGAGGATGGGGAGAGGAAGTGGGTGAGGAGGTGGAGAGGAGTGGGTATAGAAGGGAGCAGAGGAGAGGGGAGAGGAGGGAAGAAAGGGAGAGGAGGGGATATCCCAGGAATTTGCATTTTCTTTGAAAATGCAAAATGTGGTTTGCTTTGAAAATGAAAAATGTTTGATTTGAAAATGCAAAAGGTTGTTGGCTTTAAAAATTCAAAAGGTGGTTTGCTTTGAAAATGCAATTTTTTCTTACTTCATCATTCTTTAAAAAACTTGACTCCATTATCCTTCCATTTATTTGGGGCTATCAAGCCCACTGTATATCAAAGGCGCATCTTCAAAAGCCAAAAAATGAGGGAGGCATGGGCCTTCTATATTTAGGCATTACTATTGGGCCGCCAATGCTGGAGCTCTGATTTACTGGGAATGGGGATTCCCAGATGTACCTTTGAATAATAATAATAATAATTATAATAATCTAATAATAAAGCCCCTTGTGGCTAAACATTGAAAGCATTGCAGTGAAAAATTCCTCCCCCTGTACGATGCTTTTTCCCGAAATAGAAACCTCACACAAGTTGTTTGGTGAGAATTTTATTTTAAGAAATTCTATTCGAATTTTAAATCAGATAATAATTTTCAGTACATTGTCAAATGTCTCTATTTACACCCCTAGATATCACAACCACTCCTATTTGCAATCACAGATGGATGGGGTGTTTGGAGGGACAAGGGCCTTGCGACCCTCAGAGATTTATATATAGACAAAAAGTTTGCTTTGTTTAATCAGCTGAAATCAAAATGTAACCTTTCCAACTCATTTTTTTCACTCTCCAAATTAGGCACTACGTTAAAGACCAAATTCCAAATTTGCAAAGCATACCTGACAGTTGCCCACTCTAAGAGCTCCTGCAGTTTCCTCCGGACTCCAAAGTCTAATATCTTGTTCTGTGCGTCTATTCACCACCTCTGTATCCACTTCCCATCTGAAAGATGCCATGTCTACTGCGCTGAATTTTGAGGTGTCTGACGACATTTGGAATGAAGGTTTGACCGGAATCCAAACTTGTTCGATCAATGTCAGATACAAACTGATTCAGTTTACAATCATCCATAGACTCCATTAATCAAAGACCGAATTACATCGAATCTATCCATCTATTTCTCCATTATGTTACCGGTGCAAAGGTGCAGAGGATTCTTTCACACACATTTTCTGGCTCTGTCCTCATATACAAAGATACTGGTCTGAAATATTTAAGTGGTTCTCTGGGTCTATGGAAAAGATATTCCCCTTGATCCAGAACTGGCACTGGTTTTCTTTGACAATGCAAAATGTTTGGTTTGAAAATTCAAATGGTTTGCTTTGAAAATGCAAATGATGGTTTGCTTTGCTAATGCAAAAGGTGTTTTGCTTTAAAAATTCAAAAGGTGGTTTGCTTTGAAAATGCAAATGGTGGTTTGCTTTGAAAATGCAAATGGTGGTTTGCTTTGAAAATGCAAAAATGTGGTTTCCTTTATAAATGCAAAAAGGTTTGCTTTGAAAATGCAAAAGATAGTTTGCTTTGAAAATGCAAAAGGATTGCTTTGAAAGTGCAAAGGTTCGCTTTGATAATGCAAAAGGTGGTTTTGAGTGGGAGGAGAGTTAGAAGTGAATCAGAGGAGAAAACACGTATTGGCTCTAGGCCGAGTGGGAAGAGAGTTGGAAGTGTGTCAGAGGGGGAAAACAATTGAAAAAGAGCTCCTGTGGATTTGGAAGCAACAGAAACAAAGAGAAGCAGGAGAAAACACTGATTGGCTCTAGCCCGTGTGGGAGGTGAGTTACAAGTGAGTCAGAGGGGGAAAACAGTTGAAAAGGAGAGGCAAAGCACAGGCAGATTTTACTCAGAGCTCCCGTGGATTTGGAAGCAACAACAACAAAGAGAAGCAGGAGAAAACACTGATTGGCTGTAACCCGTGGGAGGAGAGTCAGAAGTGAGTCAATGGGGGAAAACAGTTGAAAACTGAGGAATCTGGTTTGTAAATTGGTACATTAGGCAATTAGGCAGTGTGCTCTGCGTAGGATCAATCCATGCAAGGCTGCAGGCTCGGATGGAGTACAGAGAAGGATACTAAAGGACTGTGCTGTACAGCTGGCGGAGGTATTCACAAGAATCTTCAATCTATCTCTATCTCTGGCAACGGTCCCCAAGTGCCTGAAAATAGCCACCATAGTGCCGGTGCCAAAAAAGTCCAAAGTCACCAACCTGAACGACTACCGCCCGGTTGCCCTAACTCCAATCCCAATGAAGTGCTTCGAAAGGCTGGTCCTCTCCCATATCAAATCCAGCATCCTTGCCTCACTGGACTCTCATCAATTTGCATACAGGGCAAATAGATCAACAGAGAATGCCATCTCTCTGGCTCTTCACACTGTCCTGACTCACCTGGACAGACAGGGCATGTACGTGAGGATGCTCTTCGTTGACTATAGCTCTGCATTCAATACGGTCATCCCCAACAAGCTCACCACCAAACTCCAACAGCTAGGCCTCAGCCTGCGATTGGATCCTGAACTTTCTGACGGAGCGACCGCAGGCAGTGAGACTGGGCCCGCACCTGTCCTCCACTATCACCCTGAGCATCGGCACACCACAGGGCTGTGTACTAAGCCCCATGCTCTACTCCCTCTTCACTCACGACTGTGTTCCTGCATTCGACACCAACACCATCGTGAAGTTTGCAGACGACACAACAGTGATTGGGCTGATCACCAACGGTGATGAAATAAAATACAGGGCGGAGGTGCAGAACTTGGCGGACTGGTGCACACATAACAACTTGTCACTAAACACCTACAAGACCAAGGAGCTGATTATTGACTTCAGGAGGTCCCATAATGGAGAATACGCCCCAATCTCCATTTACGGGGAAAGTGTGGAGAGAGTGTCCAGCTTTAAGTTTCTGGGCACTCACATTTCAGAGGACCTCACATGGTCCACCAACACCGCTGCACTGGTCAAGAAGGCACAGCAACGACTGTTCTTCCTGAGGACATTAAAAAAGACTGGTCTGCCCCAACAGCTGCTGACAACGTTCTACCGCTGCACCACAGAGAGCATATTAACGTATGGCATCTCTGTGTGGCATCTCAGCTGCACGGAGGCGGGGAGGAGAGCTCTTCAGCGCGTTGTCCGCAGAGCGCAGAGGATCATTGGGACAGAGCTACCAGCCTTGGAGGGCATCTACCACACACGGTGCCTCAGGAAGGCCGTCAGCGTCCATAAAGACTCATCACACCCCTGTAACGGACTGTTTGAACTTCCCTCCGGCAGACGTTACAAGGCCTTCTACGCCCGAACCTCCAGACTCAGAAACAGCTTTATTCCAAGAGCTATAGCGGCTCTGAACCGGCCCTGCTGAGTGCCCCCCAACCCCCCTGGACTGTCTCCCTCGGATGGTCACGACACACAGCTTATTTATTTATTTTACTTTTCTTTTTCATCGATTGGAGCTGCATACTAAATCTCGTTGCACTGACGTGCAATGACAATAAAAGATATTATTATTAATATTATTATTATTATTATCAGTCAATATAAGCAAGGCGCCTCTTAGGGAGCAGCAGTGATGGTGCGGCCTTGTGAGGGAAGTGCCCTGGTGAGAAAAGTGTGAGTCTTTGTCTTGAGAGTCTTTGGCGAGAAGGCTGAGGAGAGGAGGCTACGAAAAATGATGTAGATGGAGAGAAGAAAGAAGGAGATGTCAGGCAAGCTGATCAGTGTGATGCTTGCAGTATGTGGGAGGTCAAGGACACTGCTGGTGCCTCTGGCTGCTACAAATGTGAAAAATACATCCAGGTACAGCTCCTGCAGGACCGTGTTGGGGAACTGGAGAAGCAAGTGGATGACCTCAGGTTCGTCCGAGAAACTGAGTCGTTCCTCAACAAGTCCCAAGATTGTTACACCTAAGGTACTGGAAGAGAGAACGTGGGTGACAGTGAGAAGGGGAGGAAGCATGGAATGCAAATGTCCCCGGGTGTTGTACCTCTTGTGAACAAGTTCACCCACTTAGAAGCTGTTGGGACAGAAGACGTTATTACACTGAGTGGCGGACTGGCTTGCGAAGCAAAAAGGGCTGGTGAGCCAAAACCAAAGAGGCCAACGTCAGGCAACGCCATTGTAGTGGGAGGCTCCATTGTGAGAGGTATGGACAGGTGTTTCTGCGGCAACATACGGTATTCGAGGATGGTGTGCCGCCTTCCTGGTGCCAGGATCCAGGATGTCTTAGACAGAGTGCAGAAAATCCTCAAGGGCGAAGGCGAACAGCCCTTGGATGTCAGTACTTTCATATGAAGAAAGACTGGATAGACTCTGCTTGTACTCGCTAGAATTTAGAAGATTGAGGGGGGTTCTTTTAGAAACTTACAAAATTCTTAAGGGGTTGGACAGGCTAGATGCAGGAAGATTGTTCCCGATGATGGGGAAGTCCAGAACAAGGGGTCACAGTTTAAGGATAAGGGAGAAATCATTTAGGACTGAGATGAGAAAAACATTTTTCACAAAGAGAGTGGTGAATCTCTTGAATTGTCTGCCACAGAAGGTAGTTGAGTCTAGTTCATTGGCTATATTTAAGAGGGAGTTAGATGGCCCTTGTGGTTAAAGGGATCAGAGGGTATGGAGAGAAGGCAGGTACAGGATACTGAGTTGGATGATCAGCCATGGCCATATTGAATGGCGTTGCAGGCTCGAAGGGTCGAATGGCTTACTCCTGCACCTATTTTCTATGTTTCTATGGAAGTGGTAGTGCATGTCGGAACAAACAATGTCGGAAAGAAGGGCCTGAATATTCTACAGCGTGACTTTAGAGAGCTCGGAAAAATGCTGAAAAGCAGGACCTCTTGGGTTGTTTTCTCCGGATTGCTTCCAGTTCCTCGTGCTGGCGAGAGCAGCAACAGGGAGATAGAGGACATGAATGTGTGGCTTAGGAACTGGTGCACGGGGCAGGGATTTAGATTCTTAGATCACTGGGATCTGTTTTCGAGTAAGGAGGAATTGTACAAAAGGGCTGGATTGCATCTTAACCGGTGGGGGACCAGCATTCTGGCAGGCAGGTTTGCCACTGCTACACGGTTGGTTTTAAACTAAATAAGGGGGGTGGGGTGTCAAATGGGATAGTCAAGGATGGAGTTAAAGGGAAAGAGTTTCTTAAATATGTGAGGAGAGAGACAGAGGGATATAAAATGAAAGATTAATGACTATGATATAGTTGGGACACGAAGACACGGCTCCAGGGTGACCAAGGCTGGGTTGAACATCCAGGTATATTCAATATTCAGGAGGGATAGACAGAAAGGAAAAGGAGGTGGGGTAGCGTTGCTGGTTAGAGAGGAGATTAACGCAATAGAAATAAAGGACATTAGCTTAGAGGATGTGCAATCAATATGGGTAGAGCTGCGAAACACCAAGGGGCAGAAAACGCTAGTGGGAGTTGTGTACAGTTGTGTGCCACCTAACAGTAGTAGTGGAGTTGGTTATGGCATCAAACAGGAAATTAGAAATGCGTACAACAAAGGTAAAACAGTTATAATGGGTGACTTCAATCTACATATAGATTGGGTGAATCAAATTGGCACGGGTGCTGAGGAAGAGGATTTCCTGGAATGTATGCGGGATAGTTTTCTAAGTTAACATGTAGAGGAACCAACGAGAGAGCAGGCTATTCTAGGCTGGGTATTGAGTAATGAGGAAGGGTTAGTTAGCAGTCTTGTTGTGCGTGGCCCCTTGGGCAAGAGTGACCATAATATGGTTGAGTTCTTCATTAGGATGGAGAGTGACATTGTTAATTCAGAAACAAGGGTTCTGAATTTAAGGAAAGCTAACTTTGAGGGTATGAGACATGAATTGGCCAAGATAGAATGGCAATTGATTCTTAAAGGGTTGACGTTGGATACGCAATGGAAGGCATTTAAAGATTGCATGGATGAACTACAACAATTGTTCATCCGAGTTTGGCAAAAGAATGATTCAGGGGAGGTAGTGCATCCGTGGATAACAAGGGAGATCACAGATAGTATCAAAACAAAAGATGAAGCATACAAATTAGCCAGAAAAAACAGCCTACCAGAGGACTTGGAGAAATTCAGAGTCTGGGACTGGAGGTGAAATGAGATGGATTAAATGCCGATAAATCCCCAGGGCCAGATAGGCTGCAACCCAGAGTACTTAAAGAAGTAGCCCCAGAAATAGTGGATGCATTAGTGATAGTTTTTCAAAACTCTTTATATTCTGGAGTAGTTCCTGAGGATTGGAGGGTAGTTAATGTAACCCTACTTTATAAAAAAGGGAGGGAAAGAGAAAACGGGGAATTACAGACCAGTTGGTCTTACATTGGTAGTGGGGAGTCAGTTATTAAAGATGGTATAGCAGCACATTTGGAAAGTGGTGAACTTATTGGACAAAGTCAGCATGGATTTACGAAAGGTAAATCATGTCTGACGAATCTTATAGAATTTTTCGAGATGTAACTAGTAGAGTTGATAAGGGAGAACCAGTGGATGTGTTATATCTGGACTTTCAGAAGGCTTTCGACAAGGTCCCACATAAGAGATTTTGAATACGGTAAAGCACATGGTATTGGGGGTTCAATATTGATGTGGATAGAGAACTGGCTGGCAGACAGGAAGCAAACAGTAGGAGTAAACGGGTCCTTTACAGAATGGCAGGCAGTGACTAGTGGGGTACCGCAAGGCTCAGTGCTGGGACACTCAGTGCTGGGACACCAGCTATTTATAATATATATTAATGATTTGGATGAGGGAATTGAATGCAACATCTCCAAGTTTGCAGATGACATGAAGCTGGGGGGCAGTGTTAGCTGTGAGGAGGATGCCAGGAGGCTGCAAGGAGACTTGGGCTGGATGAGAGGGCAAATGCATGGCAGATGCAGTATAATGTGGATGAATGTGAGGTTATCCTGGTGGCAAAAACAGGACAGTAGAC
This sequence comes from Leucoraja erinaceus, assembly GCF_028641065.1. Classification (NCBI taxonomy): domain Eukaryota; kingdom Metazoa; phylum Chordata; class Chondrichthyes; order Rajiformes; family Rajidae; genus Leucoraja; species Leucoraja erinaceus. Next base: position 22,989 of record NC_073390.1, read on the forward strand.
TATTATCTGAATGGTGGCCGATTAGGAAAAGGGGAGATGCAGCGAGACCTGCGTGTCATGGTACACCAGTGATTGAAAGTAGACATGCAGGTGCAGCAGGCAGTGAAGAAAGCGAATGGTATGTTCGTTGCAAACGTATTTGAGTATAGGAGCAGGAAGGTTCTACTGCAGTTGTACAGGGTCTTGGTGAGACCACACCTGGAATATTGCATACAGTTTTGGTCCCCTAATCTGAAGAAAGACATTCTTGCCATAGAGGGAGTACAGAGAAGGTTCACCAGACTGATTCCTGGGATGTCAGGACTTTCATATGAAGAAAGACTGGATAGACTCGGCTTATATTCGCTAGAATTTGGAAGATTGAGGGGGGATCTTATAGAAGCTTACAAAATTATTCAGGGGTTGGACAGGCTAGATGCAGGAAGATTGTTCCCGATGTTGGGGAAGTCCAGAACATGGGGTCACAGTTTACGGATAAGGGGGAAATCTTTTAGGACCGAGATGAGAAACACATTTTTAACACAGAGAGTGATGAATCTCTGGAATTCTCTGCCACAGAAGGTAGTTGAGGCCTGTTCATTGGCTATATTTAAGAGGGAGTTAGATGTGGCCCTTGTGGCTAAAGGTATCAGGGGGTATGGAGAGAAGGCAGGTACAGGATACTGAGTTGGATGATCAGGCATGATCATATTGAGTGGTGGTGCAGGCTCGAAGGGCCGAATGGCCTACTCCTGCACCTATTTTCTATGTTTCTATATCTATGTTTATATGTTTGCTTTGAAAATGCAAAGGTGGTTTGACAATAGACAATGGAAAATAGGCGCAAGAGTAGGCCAAATTGGGGAACCAAAACTGCGCACAATTCTCCAGGTGTGGTCTCATTAGGGCTCTGATAACTGCAGAACTGTTTGCTTTTCCATCTGTACTACCACACATTATATTACTCGATCTGTACTACCCCACCCCGTGTGCCAGACCAAAGGTACTACCACAGAGTATCAATCCATCAGCAACTCCCCAAAGTGTATCACTCCATCAGCACTACCCCACTGTTTTTGTGTCTATACCAGTACTATCCCTCAGTGTGTCACTCCATCAGAACTACTTCACATGTTACCACTCATTCAGTGCTACCCCACAGGGTGTAACTCCATCAGTACCTCGCCGAAGATTGTCACTCCATCATGAGTGCACTACAGTGTATCACTCCATCAGTACTGCCATGCATTTGGTCACTTCATGAGTACTACTACGCAGTATGTCACTCCATCAGTACTTCCCCACAGTGCACCCATCAGCACTGCTCCACTGTGTGTCGGTCCCAGTACGACCCCATAGTGTGTCACATCATCATTACTACCCCGATGTTTGTCACTCTATCAGGACCACACCACAGTGTGTCACTCCATCAGTGCTACCACAAATTATCACACCATCAGTGAGGCTAGCCAGTATGTCATTCCATCTGTAGTTCTACACAATGTGTCAGTCCATCAGTAATACCCCAAAGTATGTCACTCCATCGGTACTATCCCACAGTGTGCCATTCCATCAGCTCTGTCACACTGTGTCAGTCCATCATTACGATGCCACAGTGTCTCCCCGTCAGTCCTATCCCACAGTATGTCACTACATCAGTACTTACACACAGTGCGTCACTCGATCAGTACTACCCCACAGCCTATCACCCATCTGTACTACTCCACAATGTGACACTCCATCACTACTACCCAACAATGTGTTAGTCCATCAGTGCTAGCCCACACTGTCAATCCTTCCTTACCAGCTCACAATGTGTCACTCTGCCAGTACTATCCCACAGTGTGTCACTCCATCAGTACTGCCTCACAGCTCATTGATCCATCAGTACAACCCCACTGAATGCCATTACGTCAGTACTACCCCAGATTATGCCACTCCATCAGTATGACCTCGCAGTGAGTCGATTCATCAGTTCCACCCCACAGATTGGCACGCCAACAAAACCAACCCACAGTGTGCCTTTTGTTATTAATACGCCACAGCGTGTGACCCCTTCAGCACTACTCCACAGTGTGTCACTCCATCAGTACTACTCCACAGTGTGTCACTCCATCAGTACTACTCCACAGTGTATAATTCCATCAGTAATACTCCACAGTGTGTGACCACTTCAGCACTACTCCGAGGTGTGTAACTCAATCAGTTGTACCTCACTGTTTGTTACTCCATCCTAACTTCCCCACAATGTGTCACCATGAGAACTGCCTGACAGGTTATCATTGCAGCAGCATTATCCCACAGTTTGTCACTCCATCACTACTACCCCACAGTGTGTCCCTCTATCAGAACGACTCCAGAATATGGCATACATCGGTACTACCCCACAGTGTATCACCCCATCAATACTACTCCACATTGTGTTCCTCCATCAGCACTACAACAAACTATTCCACTCCATGAGGACAACCACAGAGCGTGGTGTCCTGGGCCTCCTCCATTGTCAGAGTGAGGCCCAGCACGAATTGGAGGAACAGCACCTCATATTTCGCTTGGGTATCTAACACCCCAGCGGTATGAACATTGACCTCTCTAACTTCAAGTAGCCCTTGCTTTCCACCTTTCTCTATCCTCTTCCCCTTCCCAGTTCTCCCACCAGTCTTACTGTCTCCGACTACTTTGTATCTCTGTCCCGCCCACTCCAGTGACATTAGTCTGATGAGGATCTCCCCCCGAAACGTCATCCATTCCTTCTCTCCAATGATGCTGCCTGTCCCGCTGATTTATTCCAGCATTTTGTGTATATTTATGCTACTGTGCCACTTCATTTGTATTCCCATACATTTTATCACTTCATCAGTACTAAATGTGTACCACCCCAGAATATGTCACTCCATCAATAATGTGCCATAGTGTGTCACTCCATCAGTATTACCCCCAGTGTGCACTCCATCAATGTTCCATCTCGGTGAGTCACTCCAACAATACTACCCCACAGTGGGTAATTCCACCTGTATTACCACACAGTGTATTACTCCATCAGTACTACCCCACCCCGTTTGTCAAGTTAAATATAATATCCCAGAGTGTCACTACATTAGTACGTCCCCAAAGTGTCACACCATCAGTACAACTCCTCAGTGTCATTCCATCAGTACTACCCCACAGTGTTTCCCACAGCAGTACCATAGAATGTGTCACAGCATCAGTACTACCCCAAAGAGTGTCACTCCATCAGCAATGCCCTAGAATATATCATTACATATGTGTCTCTCTATCAGTACTACAAGACAATGTGTCATTTCATCAGGGCTACCTGACCAAGTGTGTCATCCCATAGGTACTAGCACATTGTGTCATTATTTCAGTGCTTCCCCACAGCGTGTCATTGCATCAGTACTAGCCGCACTGTGTCACTCCATCAGGACAACCACACCGTGTGTCATTCCAATAGAACTGCATCACGGTGTGTCACTCCATCAGTACTATTTCACAGTTTCATTCCAGCAGTGCTGCCTCACAGTGTCACTTCCATCAGTCCTACCCACAGAATGTCAGTCCATCTGTACTGCCCCACAGTGTGTCAGTCCATCAGTACAACCCAAAATTTGTCACATCATCAGTACTTCCCCATCTTTTGTCACTTCATCTGCACCACCTAACAGTGAGTCCCTCCATCAGTACCTCCAGTGTGTCTCTCCATCTATACCAACTGGGTGGCGCCTACTCCTCAGAGCCATTCCATCAGTACCACCCCACTGTTTCCCTCCGTCAGTACAACCATAGAATGTGTCACTCCATCAGTACTATTTCACAGAGTCATTCCAGCAGTGTTGCCCCACATTGTCACTTCCATCAGTCCTACCCACAGAATGTATGTCCATCAGTACTACCCCAGTGTGTCAGTCCATCGGTACAACCCACAATTTGTCACATCATCAGTACTACACCATATTTTGCCACTTCGTCTGTACTACCCCACAGTGTATGTCCCCCCATCAGTACCACCAGTGTGTCACTCCATCAGCATTGTTCCACAGTGTGTCACTCCATCAGTACCACCACAGTAAGTCCCTCCATCAGTACCACCACAGTAAGCCCCTCCATCAGTACCACCACAGTGTGTCACACCATCAGTACTGCTCCGCAATATGTCACTCCATCAGTAACACCACGGTGTGTCACTGCGTCAGTACTGTGCCATTTTTATTCCTCCACGAGTACTATCCCACAGTGTGTCAACCCATCAATACTACTCCACATTGTGTTCCTCGATCAGCACTACACCAAACTATGCCAATCCTTCAGTACAACCACGGGGTGTGGTGTCCTGGGCCTCCCCCATTGTCAGTGAGGCCCAGTGCGAATTGGAGGAACAGCACCTCATATTTCGCTTGGGTAGCTAACATCATGTTTTTCCACTTGACAAACAAACAGGAAACATATGGATCAGTCGTAGCTATCCAAAATTTAAAATAAAAACACAATTTTTTTAAAATGCGGATGATGATCTGAATATTGACTTCTCTAAATTCAAATAGCGTTTGCTTTCCATCTTTCTCCATCCTCTTCCCCTTTCCAGTTCCCCCACCAGTCTTACTATCTCTGACTACATTCTATCTCTGTCCCGTGCACTCCTGTGACATCAGTCTGAAGAAGGATCTCGCCCCAAAACTTCACCCATTCCTTCTCTCCAATTATGCTGCCTGTCCCGCTGATTTACTCCACCATTTTGTGTCTATTTACTCTACATAGTGTCACTCCATTTGCGCTACCATACATTTATCGCTTCATCATTACATTTGTACCACCCCACAATATGTTACTCCATCAGTAATGCACCATAGTGTGTCACTCCATCAATGCTCCCCCTCAGTGTGTCACTCCATCAATAGTACCCCACAGTGTGTAATTGCATCAGTATTACCACACAGCGCATTACTCAATCAATACTACCCCACCCCGTTGCAACATCAAATGCACTACCCCAGTGTCACTCCTTCAGTAGGTCCCCATGGCGTGTCACTCCATCAATACTACTCCACAGTGTCATTCCATCAGTACTACCCCACAGGAGAGAGAGTAACAGTTCAGTGAGAGTGACAGCAATAAATATGGAGGGAGAGAGAAAAATAAAATGTAGAGGGACTGCATCATTCGCCGTTTTATTTAGGTTTAGGACAATTCTGAGGCAACAATGTTTCTGTTCTCTGAGTGATGTGAGTCTTTGGGTCGTTCCTCCTCAGAGGTGATGAAGGCAGATAATATACAATAGGTGCAGGAGTAGGCCATTCGGCCCTTCAATCGTGTGATCATGGCTGATCATCCCCAATCAGTACCAGGTTCTTGCCTTCTCCCCATATACACTGACCCCACTATCTTTAAAGCCATATCTAGCTCTCTCTTGAAAGTATCCAGAGAACCACCCTCCACTGGGACAGAGAATTCCACAGACTCGCAACTCTCTGTGAGAAAAAGTCTTTCCTCGTCTCCGTTCGAAATGGCTTACACAATCTTAAACGGTGGCCCTTGTTCTGGATTCCCCAACATCGGGAACATGTTTCCCGCCTCTAGCGTGCCCAAACCCTTGATAATCTTATATGTGTCAATAAGATATCCTCTCATCCTTCTAAACTCCGGAGTATACAAGCCCAGCCGTTCAATTCTCCCAGCATAGGACAGTCCTGCTATCCCTGGAAATAACCTTGTAAACCTACCTGCACTCCTTCAATAGCAAGAATGTCCTTCCTCAAATTAGGGGACCAAAACTGCACACAATACTCCAGGTGTGGTCTCACTAGGGCCTTATACAAATGCAGAAGGATCTCTTTGCACCTATACTCAAATCCTCTTGATATGAAGGCCAACATGCCATTCAATTTCTTCACTGCCTACTGTACTTGCATGCTTACTTTTATTGACTGGGGAACACGGACCCCCAGATCCCGTTGTACGCCCCCTTTCCCAACTTGACACAATTTAGATAGTAATCCGCCTTCAAGCAAAGTGGACAACCTCACACTTATCTACATTAAACGGCATCTGCCATGCATCTGCCCATGTTATTGTCCCATGGTAGAGCCAGATATATTCCAGGCAAGCAGTGGGTGATTGGTTACCGGGGTCAGCGGGAGTGTGGCGTTGAGGTTACAGTCAGCTAAGCCGCGATCATATTGAGTGGTGAAGCAGAGTGGAGGAGGGGATTTAGTCCGAGGTGATCTGTTGAACTAATTCCTCAACCCGTGGACAAAGGTCGCCCAGTCCAGCCCACCTTCAAGCTGGGCACTAGAAGCCCTGAGAATGTCCCCTGAATTTGGCATTGCCTTGCTGAGTGAAACGGATTGAAGGAAATCAGACAAACAACATGAGGTGGAGAGTTGGATCTGATGGAGTTTGAAACAATATCCCCTTTGCTGATACAATGCCGCCGCTCCCAATTTCCATCCCTCAGTATCTATCGCCACAATTCTCAGTCTTTGGAGTTTCTCAATCAATTCGCTGAATAAATCACAACCTGTCTGTCTCAGCAGGGATTTATCTCGGCTGATGCCATCTGTTTGCGAACATTTTCAATATCTCTATTTTTAAACTCTGTTGAAACTTCGCTGTCCCGGTGGAGACTGAAAATGTTATAAAATCTCCAGGAATGTACTGCCTCTGCATTTCACGCCGAGACATTACCGGTAGCTCACGGGAACACGTCGTTGGGCAGAGAAAATGTGGGAAAGGCTGCTGGAATATTTCGACGTGCAGAAAATCTTGTACGTGATCATTGCTGCCGTTGGAGTCCCTGGTAAGTGAGCAGAACAATTCAAGTTTTATAACTCCGTGTGTTAACTGGTGTTGACCTGATTCTGATCATGTTACACGTTCCCAACTGATGATCGTTGTGCAAGAATATGTGAGGAATATCAATCCTGTCAGTGACATATTTTTGAATTAACGCTGTGATTTTTCTTATTTTCAGACAGCTGAAGCTAACCCTCTTTTTCTCTCACTGCCGGGACCCACGGGAATGTTGTTCTTGCCTTCAGTGGGACCTTGCCCAGAGTTGTCCCAGTGTTCGGGACAGGCAGACAGGCAGCTCTCCGGCACTGTGTGACTGGGAGAGAGGGGTTTACATTGTGAAGTTCACTGTGACCGAGTTATTGATCAGAGTGAACACCCGCTCCTGTGGAAAATAAGCAACGTTTCGGGACGAAAGCCATCTTCAGATAATTGGATCTATCTCCTGGACCAGTGGCCGCGGATCTACCGGCGTGTTTGTGTGTGTGTGTGTGTGTGTGTGTGTGTACTGAACTGAACTCACTGTGGAATGAATCCATTAACGGAGCCACTCTGCTGCCGGATTCCATGTTGTGCCTGCCTTTCCTCTGGAAGCCTCCTCGTCCCCATCAGATGCCGGGTTCCCAGAGCCCTGGTTAAACGCGGCCGGCCGCTCACGGTTAAGTCTGTGAACGCGACCCCATCAGAGACTTTGAGCAGCAGCAGGGTTAACTATAGAAAGGGCCATTGCGCCTATCGTTCCCTACCCGCCCTTTACCTTGCCCGCCCGTCGCCTTATCTCTTCTCCCCTGAAGCAGGCAGGCAGGTGGGGCACAGTCGGAGCCGGCTCTGACATTGTTAAACTTGCAGCAGCTGCGCACCGACTCCAACACTCCTGATCTTGAGCTGAAAGTGGAGCCGGTGTTCAGCCCCGGAGACCGTGTTGAGTAAATGGACGTTTCGGCATGGACTAAAAGGGTCGAGATGGCCTGTTTCCGTGCTGTAATTGTTATTGTTATATGGTTAAATGCCCAGTGTCTTTCCTCAAAGTCCTCAACGACCTCCTCACCTCTGCTGACACTGGTCCCCTCAACATCCTCATCCTCCTCGACCTGAGTGCAGCCTTCGATACAGTGAACCATAACATCCTGCTCACCAGACTCAAAGACCGCGGCATTGACGGCTCTGCACTCAGCTGGCTCCATTCCTACCTTTCCAACAGATCCCACTTCATCTCTCTCCACAACCACACCTCTGCTACAGCCACAGTCACTCAAGGCGTTCCCCAAGGCTCCATACTCGGCCCCCTCCTCTTCATCATCTACATCCTCCCCCTTGGTCAGATATTCCGCCACTTCAACCTGGACTTCCACTGTTACGCCGATGACACCCAGATCTACCTCGGCACCAAATTCTCCCCCCCCCCCCCTCTCCCATCTCAACTCCTGTTTGTCAGCTATAAAAACCTGGATGCAACATAATTTCCTCAAACTCAACAGCGATAAGACAGAATTCCTCCTTATAGGCTCCAAATCCACACTCAGCAAAATCAATAACCCCACTCTCACCATCGACGGCACCAATGTCTCCCCATCTCCCCAGGCCCGCAACCTTGGTGTGATCTTTGATTCCACCCTCTCCCTTGAGCCTCACATCCGCCATGTTATTAAAACCTCCTTCTTTCATCTCCGCAACATCGCCAAACTCAGACCCTCTCTCACACCTCCTGCTGCTGAAAGACTCATCCATGCCTTCATCTCCTCCCGACTGGACTATTGCAACTCACTTCTCCTTGGCATCAGCTCCACCAACATCAACCGACTCCAACTGGTCCAGAACACAGCCGCCCGACTCATCACCCACACCAAATCCTGGCATCACATCACTCCAGTCCTCAAACAACTTCACTGGCTTCCCATCTCCCACCGGATCACCTACAAAATCCTGATCCTCACCTACAAAGCCCTCCACCATCTGGCCCCCACATATCTCACTGACCTCCTCTCCCCCTACCAACCCTCACGGTCCCTCAGATCCACATCAGCCGGTCTCCTCTCCATCCACAAGTCCAACCTCCGCAGTTTAGGGGACAGAGCCTTCTCCAGGGTAGCTCCCAGGCTCTGGAACTCCCTCCCCCAACTGATCCGCAATTCTGTGTCTCTCACCATCTTCCAGTCCCGCCTCAAGACCCACCTCTTCACCTCTGCCTATCCTTAGCCCCACGTCCCCTTCCCTTTTCATCTGTGCATTCATTGCCTTATTATTGTGTTTTGTATTGAATTCTGTCTTTACTTTGTGTACTAGTCATGTCTCTACTATTTATTTCATTCCTCTTACATGTTTTTTCCTCTACCTGCTAAATCCTTGAGACTCTTGAAAGGCGCCCATAAATAAAATTTGTTATTATTATTATTATTAGTGTCCGTTCCCTTCTCTTTCCGCAGTGAATTTAGTGGCGATTGTGATCCTGTCCCGGGGAAAGTGCGGCCTCTCCACCTGCACCACTCGATACCCGGTGGCCATGGCAGCTGCCGATCTACTGGTCATTATCACAGAGGTCATTTTGTATCAGCTCCGATATCATTATTTTTATTGGAGTTTCCTGTCCATCACCCCTGTGTGCAGTGTTACCGAAGTACTGAAGTATGCAGCGACAGACTGTTCTGTCTGGTTCACCGTCACTTTCACCTTTGATCGATTTGTCGCCATTTGTTGCCGGAAGGTGAAAACTAAATATTGTACCGGGAAAACTGCGGCTGTGGTTCTGGCAACAGCCGGCGTTCTGTTCTGTCTGAAAAACCTTCCCCGTTACTTCACAAACAAGCCCCGGGGAATCATTGACAATATCGCGTGGGGCTGTGACACGGTAGACATTTATTTCTCTGACCCCGGGTGGGTGGCATATGACTGGTTCGACACGGTTTTAACTCCGTTCCTCCCTTTCGCTGTAATCCTGCTGCTCAACGCTCTGACAATCCGGCACATTTTAGTGGCCAGTCAGGTCCGTAAGTGTCTGAGGGGTGAGAGCAAGGGGGCGAACCGCTGTGACCCGGAGATGGAGAGCAGGAGGAAGTCTATGGTTTTACTCTTCACCATCTCCGGCAGCTTCATCCTCCTGTGGCTGACGCTGGTTGTACAATTCGTCCATTATCAGATCACAGGAATGGCAACTGATCGGAATGATTCTCAATATATCTTTAACAACGTCGGGTATTTGCTGAGGAATCTCAGTTGCTGCACGAATACATTTATTTACGCGGCGACGCAGTCCAAGTTCAGGGAGCATTTGAAGAGCGCGGTGAAATATCCGCTCACCTCAGTGCTTCGGCTCATTAATAAATTCACGCCCTGAGTGCATCCCAGAGGCAGCCGCAGTCTCTCCGCTCCGGGCTCCGACTCCAGACATTCACCACCGGAGCCATGAGGTTGGAGCTGGCCAAAGTAGACTGTTAAGATACCCTAGCAGGGATGACAGTGGGACAACAATGGCAGTTATTTTTAGGGATAATACGGAAGGTGCAGGATCAGTTCATTCCAAACAAGAAGAAATATTCCAAGGAGAGTAAGGGGCGACCGTGGCTGACAAGGGAAGTCAGGGACAGACAGTATAAAAATAAAAGGGAAGTACAACATGGCAAACATGAGCGGGAAGCCAGAGGATTGGGTAATATTTAAAGAGCAACAAATGATAACTAAAAAGACAATGCGGGGAGATGAGGTACGAAGGTAAGCTAGCCAAGAATATAAAGGAGAATGCAAAGCTTCTTTAGGTATGTGAAGAGGAAAAAATAGTTGAGACCAAAGTTGGACCATTGAAGACTGAAAAGGGTGAATTTATTATGGGGAACAAGAAAATGGCAGATAGTTTGAACCGATACTTTGGATCCGTCTTCACTAAGGAGGACCCAAACAATCTTCCTGATGTACTAGTGGGCAGAGGATCTGTGTGACAGAGGAACTGAAGGAAATCCACATTAGGCAGGAAATGGTGTTGGGTAGACTGATGGGACTGAAGGCTAATCAATCCCCACCCTGGGCCTGATGGTCTGCACCTCTTTTTCTTTTTTCCGTTTCGTTCTCTCTCTGCTTTCAATCGTTTTAGATTTAATTTAATATTTTTCTGCTCCAAGCTCTTTTTTTTTTTTGAAGTGGCGTTTTGCGCCGGCCTCCATCCGAGCTGGGCAGTGAGGGGGAACTAGAAAGGGGAGGGGAGGATGAGAGGAGAGTAAAAAAACTGGCACGTGTTTCGTTTTACTGTTACAAAAATAAATATTTACATACACATACATACACACACACCAAACTCTTTATCGGGGTTTTCTTTTTGTCAAATTTCACAGTTTTGACTAGAAATGAGAGGCGGAAATATGTGATAAAAATAGATAGACGCCTCTTTCATCAATTAGAGTGTAAACGGCTTCAGAAATGTAGAATCTTTGAGAGAGAGACAGAAAGATAGACAGAGAGAGACAGAGAGAACGAGAGAGGAAAAGAACGAGAAAGAGAGGGAGAATGAGACAGAGAGAACGCGAGACAGACGGAGAGAGATAGAGAGATGTAGCGGCAGATTTTTCATATTTTTCAGGAAATTAACTATCTAGCTACTATTTGGATGAGAATGTATAAGGGGAATATCTTCGATATGCAAGCTTCCTCTCAGACCTTCAGAGCTTCTTCACACATATAGCTTCAAAACACAGTCTTTTGATGACTAAATGCTTTATTATTGATGGTAAAAGCAAGATACATCCAAGTTTCTTCCAACTCATTACTACAATCTTCCATGAATTCCAACTTGCAACTTTAAACATTACAAAACTCCTCGTGTCTCCGTAACATTGGCATATTCGAAGAGTTAACATTCTCCATCGTCTCTCCAAACTAATCTAAAAATTAAACTTATGGTCAAGCATCTAAGCTTCAAACATGCCTAAAAACACGTCACAAATCCGTCACCATTCAACGGGCAGACTAAAATGTAAAGGCACATGCCATCATCAGTGACATGCAAAACAGGCCAAATGGCCACTACATACCGGCCCCTAATTGTTCCGAATATCTAACGAGGCAATTACTAATAAACAATAAAAATAAGTGGCCATAAAGGCTTAACATATATCAAAAGCAAAAGGTCAGGGAATTAAACCCCGGTCTACCGCGTAAGAGGCGGGGATACTAACCACTATACTAACAAGGAAAAGATAGCATGCACTATATATCCGCAATCATGGCTCTTCATCGACTCTTCCATCTTCACCTTCGCCTTCTAGAAGCAAACGCAACTTGGTTATTGATCTTATTACAACAGTGGTTTAGGTCAAAGTCGTATCGTGCATACTTAAAATCAGATCCTTAAAATCAGGCACGATACCCAGTATTTAGTCCAAAACTTTGACAGCATGAAACGTCTTCCTTCATGTCCAATCAACTCATGGATGAGTTGTAATAATAATGCCGTTATGGTTTAAAGTCCTTTGAGAGAATGATAGGCCATTTAGTTTCTTCGGGCATTGCCAATTTATTTAGGCGACCACCCATCCGCAGAAGATCTTCCTCCCAGACTGGGTCGAGCTTGTACAATTTGTTTTTAATGTTCATTTTATTAGAAGCAATTGTACAAAAAGAAAGCAATGGACATAACAATTATATAATTTTCATACAGCTTCAGTTTTAAACTGATAAATGAATCTGAAAATATATTAAAAGGAAAGAATGAAGAGAAAGAAGAAAGATACAAAAAAGAGAGAAGAAAAAAAACCCTGAACTAACAAAGAAGTGAAAGAAAATAAAGAGAGAAAAAAACTGAGATATGTCCCACTACTCTAACCTACCCCCGCTCACCCAACCCAAGCATCATTTTTAAATTTGTGTTCAACCATTCTGTTGTTGCAGAAATTCATCAAAAGGAGACCATATTTTTGAAAATTGGTCTGATTTATCAGCCAAAACAAGCCTTATATTTTTTCTAAATGTAGTGTCTCGGTCATTTCTGTGATCCACATCTTCACTGTGGGGACTGTTATCTTTTTCCAGAATTTAAGTATACGTTTTTTCGCAGTTATTAAACCATATTCAAGGAACCATCTTTGGAATATCGTTAACACCTACTTAGCCCCCCTACATATCAACGGCGAGTGTGTGGAGAGGGTCAACACCTTCCGGTTTCTCGGCGTCCTTATCTCTGCTGATATCTCCTGGACAGACAACACGACAGCGGTCATCAAGAAGGCTCAGCAGCGGCTGCACTTCCTGAGGGTTCTCAGGAAGCACAACCTGGACTCTAACCTGCTGCTGACCTTCTACCGCTCGTCCATCGAGAGCCTGCTGACATACTGCATTACAGCATGGTCCGGCAACTGCACCATAGCAGACAGGGAGAGGCTTCAGAGAGTAACTAGGACAGCACAGAAGATCATTGGTTGCCCTCTCCCCTCCCTGATGGATATTTACACCTCCCGCTGCCTTAGCAGGGCAAAGAATATCAGCAAGGACAGCTCCCATCCTGCGTTTGGCCTGTTCGACCTGCTGCCCTCTGGAAGGCGTTATAGGTGCATCAAATCTAGGACAAATAGACTTAGGAATAGTTGTTTTCCGAAAGTCATAACTACTCTTACTTCACACATGCACTGACTTCACAGCCCAACACCCGGACTTCCATCTATTCTATCCACGTACTGAAATTTGGAACTGTAATGTGTATTGTAACTGTAGTTTTTAATATTTTTTAATTAAAATTTAAAAAAAATATATAATCTTTAAACATCTGCCTAAGAATACTACCTATTCATCCTTCACCATTTTGCCTTTATAGATATGTATATAGCGCCGCAGAATTGTGCACCTATCCCCCCCCCTCCCCCCTTTTGTCTTGTTTTCTGTTTCTTGTTTTTTGTACTAAATTATATGTATGCACTGAGTCCGAGCTGCTTTTAATTTCATTGTACATGTATAGTGATAATAAATGGCATATCAATATCAACATAGAGTAGCCCTCTGACATTCCAAATATTATTCATTTTGAATCTGACTCCAATTGAATTTTGAGTGTTTTAGAAATGGTATTGAATATTCCCAGCCAGAAATGGTGTATTTTTATACAGGATACAAAAGAATGGGTTAGAGTAGCTTCTTGGAGGTGACATTTATCACAGAGAGTTGGGAAAATCTTATTCAATTTGGTCTTTGAGTAGTATAACCTACGCAATACTTTAAATTGTATCAGGCAGTGCCTGACATTTGAAGAACAGTAATGTATGTATAATAGGCTTTCCTCTCATATATCTTTTGAAATGGGTAAACCCAACTCGTCGTCCCATGCTCGCATATAAATCTCAGAAGAGTATCAATATTTAAGAGAGTGTTATATATGTAAGATATCAACTTACTTGTATCGGCATGACTATTCAAACAATCGTCTGATATATCTGGTCCCATAAAAGGACAATCTTGTGTATATATTTTCACATAATCTCGGATTTGAAGTTATCTAAAAAAATAGTTTGCATTCAAGTGATATCTCTCCTGTAGTTCTTGAAAAGAAAAGAAAGTCCCCTTCTTAGAAAAGAGGTGCCCCACAGTGTTAATTCCCAGGTTTTTCCATTGAACAAACACCATGTCTACAGTAGACAGTTTAAACGAGCGATTGTTTGCAATAGGAAGAAGGAGAGACTAGTTTCTCAATTTAAGACTGAATTTCAAATGTTTCCAGGTATGTATAGTACCATGTATTATCGGATTTTGCTCATATGTTGACTTGTTCAAATGTATTGGAGATAGGAGGATTGAGCCTATATTAAAAGGCAAACAATCTTCCCTCTCCAGTTTTAACCAATTTACATGTTGACATGTATCGTCCAACCAGAAGATTATATTTTTAATGTTGGTTGCCCAGTAGTAAAAAATAAAATTAGGAAGAGTTAATCCTCCATTTTCCTCCATTTTCTTTGGGTTTGTGCAAATGTCTTTTATGTATTCTATGGGTTTTGTAGTCCCAAATAAAGTTAGTGGCAGTAGGATCAATTAAAAAAAAACTTTTAGGGAGATGTATTAATTGATATAAATATAGGAGTTGCGGAAGGAAGATCATCTTTATGGCATTTACTCTACCTATAAGGGAGATAGGAAATGTTCTCCAAAATTGAATGTAGGCATAGAGTTTAGTAATTAATGGTAGAAAAAATATTTTAAACAGAGACGAACATTTTTTAGTCACGTAAATTCCGAGATATCTGAACTTTTCGGTAACAATTCTGAAAGGAATGTTTTGGAGTTGAGAAGGGTCTTGTTCTTTTATTGGCATAATTTCACTTTTATTCCAATTCATTCTATATCCTGAGAAAGAACCAAATTGTTCTATAATGTTTAGCACATTTGGAATACTGACTAGGGGATTAGTAATGTATAGAAGTACATCATCTGCATATAACGAGATCTTATTGGTGGTATATTTGGTATTAAATCCATGAATGCCTGAATGTGACCTAATACTCTCGGCAACGGGTTCTATGGCTAAAGCAAATAAAATTGGTGACAGGGCGCATCCTTGTCTGTTACCCCTAGATAAATAAAATTTAGGTGAAAGCATTTGATTTGTCAGTATTCTGGCTGTTGGATTAGTGTATAAGAGCTTCACCCATAAAGTAAAGTTTTCTCCCAATTAGAATTTTTCCAACACTGTGAAAAGATAAGACCATTTCACTTGGTCGAAAGCTTTTTCTGCATCTAGAGAAATAATTGTTAGATCTTTGTTTGTCGTTTTCTGCGAGTATATTATATTAAATAAACATTTCAAATCATTGGCGTCTCCCTACCCTCGGTACAAGAACTGTTCCAGAGCCGCTGTCTGAAAAAAACCCTGAGAATAGCTAAGGACAAACTGCACCCCCTCCACACACACCTGGATCTCCTGCCATCAGGCAAGAGATACCGCAGCAGCAAAGCCTGGACTACAAGACTGCTAAACAGCTTCCTGCCACAGGCTGTGAGGCTGCTAAACAGTCACTCTGTACTCACAGTCACCTGATTCTGCGGCTTTGCACTGACATTTTAATAACTCTGGCACTGGCCACTCAAATCAGCTGCCCCGGACATTTTAATGATTGGTTTTACTGTATTTTAATGTTGCAGTTTTACCTGCTTTTAACTATTTATACTGTTTCACCAGGGACTGGATTGTTTTTATTGTTGTTATGTGTGAAATGTTTTAAGTTTCATGTGCGATGCTTCGGTATTCCCTGGGAAACGTGTTTTCATTTTGCACTGTACAACTGTTGCTTTGCAAGATGACAATAAAGGTTGATTGATTGATTGATTGATTGAAATTATAAAATGAATGTCGATTAGGTATAAACACAGTTTGATCTGAATGTATTAGTTTACTAATAACCAAGCTTAATCTGCGAGCCAAAGTCTTAGCTAGTATCTTCTGATCCATATTTAGAAGGGCTATTGCCCTATAGGATCCAGGCTCCTCGAGATTTTAATCTTTTTTTGGAATTAATGTAATAGTTGATTCGGCAAGAGTTTGTGGTAAAGTCTGTTGTTTAAATGCTTGAATATAAAGGAGTTGTAAACATGGGGAAATTAAATAATTAATTATTTTATACAATTCGTTACTAAACCCATCCGGACTCGTCTTTTCAATAGTCTCTACAATGTCGTTTGTTGTTATCTCTGCTCCTACTTCATCCCGTTCCTCTTCATTAAGGGATGGGTGATTGCAATTCTCAAGAAAACTTTTCATCTTTGCAGGGTCGGCTGTTGTTTTTGACGAGTATAGTGTTTGGTAGAATTTTAAGAATCTTTCATTAATATCTTTAGGCAATGTAAGCAGATTTACGGAGTTGACATGCCACTAGCTTACGTGGTTTATCACCAAATTCAATTTTTTTTTGCTTAGTATAATGAAATACCCTAATAATTTTTTCAGAAAGGACCTGGTTTATTTTTAATTTTAATGCAGCGATCTTATTTTGTTTTGCAGTGGTTAGGTCAGTCGGATTTTCTGAGTCTAGCTGTTTATTCTGTTTTTCTAATTCCAATTGTTTAGTCTTATTTTTCTTGTTTTAAAAAGCTTGGTAAGCAACAATACAGCCTCTAACATAGGTTTTAAAAGTTTCACACAACACCGCTGACGAAATACTGGGTGTGTTGTTTGTCTCGAAACATGTTTTCATCTGTAGCTTCAAATAGTCACAACAGCTTGCCTCAATTAGTATTTGTGGGTTAAATCTCCAAAACGATTGTTTATTATACATTCCTTCCAACAGTGGTCCGAAATAATAATGTTGTGATATTTTGGGTTATAGGTAAAAGGAATAAGTTTTGCATCAACCAGGAAATAATCAATTTGTGTATACACTTTATGAATACCTGAATAAAAAGAATATTCTCTTCCAGATGGATTGGCCATCCTTCATATGTCAGTTATGTTTGTATTAGTTATATACGTATTTAAAAGTTCACTCGATTTTGATTTTGAAGTACTTTTTCTTTGACGTGAAGATTTATCCATGTATTGATCTAATACAAAATTTAAATCTCCTCCAATTATCCGATTCTGCTGACAGGAGTCTGAGATTATATTAAATATTTTATATTAAAAAATGGGGATTGTCGACATTAAGAGTGTAATTATTCACCATAGTCAGTGGAGTTGAATATAATTCCCCGGATATTATAATGTACCTGTCTTCCTTATCGTCTATGGTAGATTTGTGATTGAATGGTATACCTTTACAAATTAGAATTGCTGTTCCTCTTGCTTTGGAAGAAAAAGTAGAATTATATAATTGACCAATCCAGCTACCCTCCAGTCTGTTGTGAGCTCCATTTTTGAGATGCGTCTCCTGTAGAAATATTCTATCAGTATTAATAGATTTTAAGTACTTTGCCCCTTTTAATTGGCTCATTCTCACCTCTAACATTCCAACTACAACGTGTAATTCCTCCTTTTTTCCAAACTACATCATCTTGCATTTTAAATCTTACATGGTCTCCTTTGATTCAAATGATCCAACACGTTATTTGGATTATTTCCTTTAATTGCTGGGTGGGTGAGCCCTATTCCCTTTCCCCAATCCTCCAGAGATATCTTCAAGATGTGTGCATTAATAAAAATGGATAAGATATTAAGTAAAGAAAGTGAAAAAGAAAAATAACGGAAATTCCTAAGATTAAACGAGAACTTACCAGTTTGAAGATTGATCTTTATTTTATGAGGAGTTATGATGAGTGATTACGTGAAGAACCCCACCAGTCCGCATGCGCGTCAATCTTCAAAGCAGCGGCGTGAAATCACAGATAACAGTAATTTAAGTAACATAGTAAGATTACTAGAAACTACCAGATGACCTTTGTGATATGAGAGCTGGGAGCGGTGGGCACATAATCACTCATCGTAACTCCTCATAAAATAAAGATCAAACTTCAAACTGGTAAGTTCTCGTTTAATCTTACTGTTTTACTTCGGAGTCATGTGAGTGATTCCATGAAGACTTCAAAGCTCTGTGATTTCATGTGACACGCTGCCTTGGTTGACACAGGATGAGTAATAACAAATAAAGCATTCCATCATAATATAGACTTAACCAGGTTGATGCTTTAATCAACAAAAGGAAATAATAAATGCGACCCCTCTGTCCCAGGGGGAAGCTACAATACATAATCGAGTGCCCAAATACCCCCAGTGAGGAAAGAAGTTTGTGATAGAACCTTTCAAACGTCAATTCACTGGACCATCCTGCGACTGCGAGGATTGGTCGAGATGGACATTCTGTGCCCTTGCAGCTGACGTTGAAGCCGCCCTGGTGGAGTGAGATTTAAACACAACAGTGTCCACTCCAGCACAAACCAGAGCCTGTTTGAACCACCTTGAGATGACTGACACCTTGTTATGAGGCTTTTTGTAACTGACGAATACTGCCAATTCAGAGCCTCTGAGGCTCTTGGTGACCTTGATGTACTGCTGTAAGTACGTGACTACACAGAGGCGAAGGTTTATGGAGTATGCCATAAAATTAAGTTTAAGCCCTGACGTCCCTGGCCTGCTCTGCTTAAGTAAATCATAAATGTAAAAAGTTATGTTATTTACAGACGAAACCATCCTGTCCAATCGAAGTTTCTGCAACGTCTGGACGCGTTGCGCTGAAATCAGCGCCATGAGCATGACCACCTCGAAAGTCAGTCTGGCCAATGACAGAGATGTTGCTTGAGCCCATTGGCGAAGCAGCTCGAGAACCACGCTCGCATCCCAAATTTCCGTGTATCTGGGCCTGGGGGGATTGCAGTTAAAAATACCCTTCATGAACCGAGGTACTAGTGGGTGAGACCCAACAGACTGTTGTCCCACTCCTTGACTCAGGTAGGATGACAAGGCACTCCTGGCACTATTGATGGCACTGTAGCTTAGTCGCTCATCAAAATATAATGTGGAAAGAAATTCCAACACATCAGATACGCTTGCCATGTGATATGAAGTGTTCGACTGCAAGCAGAACATCTCCCATTTCTTGAAATGAGAAATATATTGTTTTTTAGTACTATCCCTCCAGGCTGCCATAATCACATCCACTGTACGCTCTGATAGTCCGAGCCCCAGGAACGGAATGTCTGTGAATCCGCATTTTCCCAGTGCAAAGCCAAAGGTTTCCTATCCACCATTGTAAGTCAGCTACGGCTTCAGCTGGTAACCGCATAAGTCTATTGAAATGACTGCATGACTTTTGAGTGCTCCTTTGCCCCTTGCAAATTTTGATAATGCAGATGTCCAAATTGTGTGGCTGGAAGATCAGCCAATAATTCACCAATTACACTAGCAACCTGCCGAATAGAAGATTGTAGCTCATCCACGAGCTTGCTACAGGCCTTGAGTAACTCTGACCTCTTGCCCAGAGGCAGACATGTGAGTTGAATTAATGGTGAACCCCAAATAATCGATGATTATAGATGGGATCAATTTGGGTTTAGCTGGATGGATGAGAAACCCCAAACTTTCAAACATGAGTTTGGTAGCTGAGACAGATAATTCAGCTGATTTCTGAGTCTTGCCTATGATTAGTATATCATCCAAATAGGCCATTACAATATGATTCTGAGCCCAAATTAGGCCCAACACCAGTTTTAACAATTTTGTAAATAACCTGGGAGCCGAAGTTAAAATCATTAGGTAATGCTTTAAACTTCCACAATTGTTTCATCCCGCTAAATTTCAAATATCTCCGATGATTGTGATGAATAGTATGCATCTTTGCGGTCTATGCATGCCATGTAGCATCCTTTAGAAACCAGCTGTTTGGCGGTAAGAAAAGTTTCCATTTTGAAATGTTTATACTGCACATAGGAGTTAAGCCAAGTTAGATCAAGAATGATTTGACACCCATCGTCCTTCTTTTGTGTAGGAAATATATTAGCGACAAATTGGTGAGATTGATGCAAAGACTTCTCAATTATCCCCTTTTTTAGCTCGTATTTCAATCTCAGTTTGTACCTCTAAGGACTTGCTGTGAAAAAGACAATGTCCGGCTAGGTATATGCTGTGTAGGTAGGCATAATTTAAAAATGAATTCAATCCGGAAACCTAATACACTGTGCAGTATAAACGAGTCTGATGTTATACGACACAACTGATTGAAAAACAAATGTATTCTCCCACCAGGTTGTAACTGGCTACCTACCCCCATGGTTGGCAGAAACTTCTGCCCTCGTGTTCTGGAGGGGAATGGTGGTGTGCACCACTGCGCATACTTGACAAGGACCGGCTTGGTCCTTGGCCTGAACCCAATTCTGCGGACCGTTTGCAGGGGCGCTGCCGTCGGGGAGGATTTTTGTTGACCGGTTGTGCTCTCATGAGGCCCACTGTTTTTGCCTCATCATCTAATTCTCTGGCCTGTTTTGACAGGTCGTTCCTGAACAGCAAATTCGGCGGCTGCACGCAGCTTGTCTTGCATAGTGCTGCAAATTTTGGATTGAGCATGGGCCGGATCGCAGTCTTCCTCAAAAATTTATTTCAAACTGTGCATTGCACATGAGGGCAAGTGCATCCTGCTGAACTTCAGACAGAGCCTCACCCTCCACTGGCCTGGCAACAGCTGTTATTCCTCAAGCGAGGAGCAATTGATGAGAGAATTTATGGTCTTGGCCAGATCCTCATTCAGTGGTTTCCCCCGTTCCGGCAGGTATGGCAAATTTGGATGCCATGCTTGGCACCCCTAGCTGCTGGTCTCCTTGCCTGGAGGTATGCTCATCAGCTATACCTCCGATCGCGGAGTCAGAACAAAACTGACTCCTTGTGCTCACCTCCTCCAAGATGGAGACGTCATGCAGCCCTTCTACAGGTGCTGCTGCCACGGGCCCCCAAGGAGACCCGTGGATATAAAGATCGTCTTCCTCGAGCATTTCTTGATGAAACATTTCCTCCCGGACAGCCGCCCAAAAACGGCATCCATCATGGGAGGACCATCCTCCTGGCCCGACTCATCAGAGTCTACGGGCCTGTTCGATTATTTGATGGCTTTCCGGCCTACAGGAGTAGCCATGGTGCATTCCACCGGCACCGATTCAGAAGCCACTGGCCGTGCCGCCAATGACTCAGATGGCGAGAGGGATGGCCGCCCACCACCCGCACTCCCGCGGTGTTCTGTAGTCGTTTTTGCAACGGACCGCCTCGACCTTCCTTTCACCATTTTCTCCAAAGCAGCCTTACTCCTGTAAGCAAGATATCCCGACTGGAGAAAATACCTCAGCTATGTTTTAAAAACTTACCTCAGGGTTTTTAACTTACCGCTGGTGGAGCTGTGCCCTGCCAGCCCGTCAGTGCGCCATGCGCCAGATGTAATGACGTGCATGCGGACTGGCAAGGATAAGGGGGAAAAATCCTTTAAAACCGAGATGAGAAGAACTTTTTTCACACAGAGAGTGGTGAATCTCTGGAACTCTCTGCCACAGAGGGTAGTTGAGGCCAGTTCATTGGCTATATTTAAGAGGGAGTTAGATGTGGCCCTTGTGGCTAAGGGGATCAGAGGGTATGGAGAGAAGGCAGGTACGGGATACTGAGTTGGATGATCAGCCATGATCATATTGAATGGCGGTGCAGGCTCGAAGGGCCGAATGGCCTACTCCTGCACCTAATTTCTATGTTTCTATGTTTCTATGTTCACTTCGGAGTCACATGAGTGACTACGTGAAGACTTCAAAGCTCTGTGATTTCAAACCGTGTAACAGTTTTATTTCACTCACTGCCGAAGTTCTTGAGGGAGGAAATTTTATCGTAATCAACCAATGATTCTGTTTGTAGAAAAACACAATGGTATTTTTTTAACAATAACAACAATGAATTTAAGTTGCTCCGTAAATCCTCCCTGCAAATAAAGCAGGTTTTGCCAACGGCTTATTCTGAAATTTCTGAATGGTCTTTACCCCCCCCCCATCATCCTGCTGTAGCCAGGATGTGGTTTATAGGCATGTCCATTCTTATAGCCATCGGCGTGGATGCTGCTGTGGTGGAATAAAATTTGTACATGTTAATGTTTATCCCAGCAGTTTTTAGCACCTGCTTGAGCCATCTCGCAATGGTTTGGCTCATCACCCGACCATAAGGTTTTTTATGACTGACCCACAAGGCTTTTCATCTCCCTCGAATATTTTGGTTGTGTCTATTTAGGATAGTAGGTGGGTCATGGCACATAACCGTGGTTCTGGTGGGTAAGCCCGGAATTCCACGACTGGATTAGGTGCTCCTGGTCTGATCTTTTTGACCGTTCCCTGGACAATGACAGAGATCTGGTCTGGAGCTGTGAGCATGGTGTCCAGTCGCAATAGGTGTAGTGACTGGACCCTCTGTGCAGCTACAAGTGCCATCAACATGTGTGTTTTGAGCATAGATGGTTTCAGGTTGAGGGATCTGGCTGAGGTATGTCAGGACAACACTGACATCCCATATATGGGTGTGCCTTGGTCTAGGGTTCAGAGTTGTGAATACCCTTCATAGATTGACCACCAGCTGGTGGGACCCCATGGCCTGTTGTCCTGGAGCTGGTTTTAAATAGACAGGCAGGGCAATTCTAGCTGTGTTGACGGCTCTGTAGCTGAAGTCCTTCATCGTGGTGAAGGTTCACCAGGAATTCCAGTATGTTGGTAACTGTAGCGGTTGAGTAGGTGGTCCCTGTATCCAAGCAGTACTTCTCTCATTTTTTGATGCTGGACAAGTGCTGTTTTTCAGTGGATGTTCGGAGGGATGCTGACATGGTGTTAGGTTTGTTAGGATAATCCCAGTCCCAGAGTGGTTTGTGCAGAATCTGCAACCCAGGAGTTTGACTCTTTCTCATGGCACGGGTGGCTTGTGCCCGACACTGGGTGTTAATAACTCTGGGTCACTGGGGAATACCATCGGAGTTTCAACAACCATGTCATGTTGTATTGGGAACCATGGCTGTGTAGGCCAGTCGGGTACTATCAAAATACCTGAAGCAGAGTCCATTTGTACTGTGCGTAGTCCCCCGACTGATGAGGCAGAAGGGAGGAAATGCATAGAAAAAGAATTTCCCCAATCCAGCGCGAACGCATCTACCGCTGCTGCCCCAGGGTCTGGTTCCCAAGCGACATACATAGGTACCTGGTGATTTAGCCTTGATGCAAATAAACCGATATCTGGCGTGCCATATTGCTTGATAACTTTTGTGAAACATTTTTGGGGTTTTAACATCCATTCGATGTTGTCATAGATTTTTATGCGACCTGGTGTTAGCCACTGTATTTAGCTTATCTGGCAGGCAAGTTGCTGATAGCCAAATATGTCTTTCGACACACCATTGCCAATTGTGTTGACCAACTTGTCGCATAATACCGATTTTATGCCGTCCATATGGTTAATCTAGGCCACCACCGTAGTATTATCTATTTATAACCATACATGCAAGTGATGCATATTTATGCATATGCTTTAACCATAAATTCACCCGAACATCTCTAGATAATTAATGCCCAGTGTAAGTGGTAACGATGATTCTGGGTTAGTCCATCTACTACTTGTGCTTGATAGAGAGTTAGTTGCTCCCCAGTCTGGACTACTGGCATCTGTTTGGATAACTGACGTAGGGTTAGTGATAATATTAGGCTGAACCCTATGTCAAACGTTTTTTGCCCACCACTGTCGTTCTGATATTACTTCAGTGGGTAACTTCATGAAACGATCAATAATGACCTGTATGTCGTTTTTTGGTACAAAGGTCCGAATTATGTAGTCGGAATGCTGCTACCATTTTCCCAATTACTCTGTTACTTGTCGAGTAGTTGGTAGTTTGTTGACCATTAAATTGTTGCATGATTGTGCCAATTCAACTATTTTGTCTAGACTGAGTTAATTGTGAAGCCCAAGAAGTCCATGATGGAGGATGGCTTCAACTTAGATTTATCTGGATGTAAGATAATCCCAAGGTTTTGCCTACCACTTAGGATATCATCAAGATATGCCATGACAATATGTGTTTGTCTTCTGAATATTGCCAGAGCTGGTTTTAGTGTCTGGGTGACACTCTTGGGCTGACGTGAGCCCATTGGGTAACACTTTAAACTGCTATAGCTGCCGCATCCAGATAAATTTCAGGTATCTGCGATGATCCTTGTGTATGGTAATAAATAGTAAACATCTTAAGATAAATGCTTGCCATGAAGTTTCCTTTGGAATTTAGTTGTTTGGCAGTAACAACCGGTTCCATTTTGAAATGTATATACTTAACAAACATATTTTTGTGAAGTTAAGTTAATGATGATGCGATATCCACCATCTTTTTTGGATTTAGTGATTATATTTGATACGAATAGCAAGGGTTCAGGTTTTCCCATCATACCCTTTGTAATTATTCTCACCAGTTCAACTTGTCTCTCTTGTTTCTTTAACGGAGGGGAAAAATTACCCTCTGGGTGAATGTTGACACTGGTGGCAATTTTTCTAGTATGAATTGTATTTTGTATCCACTAAAGCCATTGAGTATATACTGATCACTTCTGATAGACTCCCGTGCTTCTTAAAACATGTGTAATCTCTCCCCTGTTAGTATTAAGCCCCTATTTTCTATACGTTGGTAGGAACCAGACCCACCTACCTCCTTGGTTATGGGTATTCTTCTGTTTCCTGCCGATCCAATGAGTCTTGCACGTTGTGTAACGTGGCGGTGATGTTGGGGTGTGGCACATTTTCCACGGGGCCTGCTTTGGGCCATAGCCTAAAAGGCTTCTGGGATTGGCATGCAGGCCCCGAGCTTTCACCAGTACCATGAGGTAGCCCCTTCTGGTGGACGCGTTAGAGGTACTGCTGACTGGTTTACGTGTGGTGCTCATTCCAGACCCTGCCCTCTGCGCTGAATTTGTGGACACTTCGTCCAGTTTTTTAGGCTTGGTTTGTAACTTAGCCAGACAGCAGGATCTGTGGTTGTGAGGTCGGCATTCTCACAGTCCTGGAAAAAAAATGTTTGAGTTGAGGGCAGGTTTTATAATTTCCTGAGAAGTTGCGGAGCACTGCGAACAGTAGGGTCAGGTGTTTTGCCATACTACCGTGACCCTCTGGAATGAGCATGCGAAAATGATAACCGACGTCAGGGATATCAAATTCATTTTTAGATATTTAGCTTTTTTCTTTAAAAGGAATGCTCAATGTACCCTCCAATAACGGTGGGCACTTTGAGTAAATGCAATTTAGGAGAAGCGTGACGAAATCCAACGCCACATGACTACCTGTCTTGGAGATTTTTTTAAAGAACAGGTAGTAAGCTGACCATCAGTGGAGACTGAAAGGCCATCTCGCTAGTGATGGAGCCACATAGCGTCCACACCCAGCAGCTCTTCCTGATCCTGTACCTCAAGCATACTCCCGATGTTGTTCAGCCAGTGACCCCTATTCTTGTCCAGCCCTGGTCGCCATCAATACCCTCGACAAGGGAGATGGTCAGTGCTGTAGCACTGGAGTGGGAGTGTTAGCTCCCTTGGCGGACTTGCCCCTGCTCCTGAGGCAGTCTCGCTGGAGTTTTTAGCTCCATGACCTTCCACCGGCTTGGAGAGACAGACACTCTTGTTTCTTCCCTGTTTGTCTCCAGCCTACTGTCCTGACCGTTTTCGAGGCAGCATTTCAGCGGTTTCTGGGCGGTGAGTCTCCGTGTCGTGAGTCTGCAGGGGTGCCGGCCGGTTTTTAAATTTCCCTCCAGTCCGCTGCTGTCGGTCAGACAGCTGTTTTAGTGGACTGGGCATCAGCACAGCACCCGTGTCTGTGGACCGCAGCGTGTGCTCCACCCTGGAGTTGAACGGGGGCCACTTCTCTGCTGCTCTGCTCCCCCTGGAGCAAACACAAAAGCAAAGACCAACTCTACTTTGAAGGTAAGTACTTACCTAACATTCCTTTCCTTCAGGCTCGTAGCGGGAGCGCCTGACTCCCGCTGCCGCTGTTGCACTGCTGGCGTAATGCCGCACCTGCGCACTGAGCGGGTTCTTCACGTAGTCACTCACGTGACTCCGAAGTAAAATTAAAGATTCAAATAACAGAAGAAGAATGGTATCAAATGTGTGAAACACAATGTTCATCCACAAGCTCACTAGTATGGTGAGAATTTTGCTGGAAGAATCTATCTCGCTTTTTTATAACACCCAAAATAAAAAGCAGACAACTTGCTGTCCAACAACACTGTTGGAGGCTGTGTGGGAGTACGGAGGCAGACCACTTGCATATTTTCTGGAACTGTGGAAAGATAAGGTCATACTGGGAAAATGTTAATGCAGCTGTAAATAATATCTTGGGTTATAAAATCCCAAATACCTGCCCTGTGATGTATCTGGGGCGTATTAAAGATAGTGTAAAAATAGAAGATACATATTCGATTCAAGTTTTGCTTGCAGCAAGTAAGAAGGCCATTACCAGGCAGTGGCTTAATGAAAAAAGTCCAAAACAGGAACAGTGGTTAGAAATTGTGCGAGACATCTTTAATATGGAGAAATTGACATATTCCTTGAGAGTGAAGGAGAATTCATTTGAGAAGATCTGGGAAAAATGGAATGTTTATTTGAGCCATGACACCAATTAGATAAATGCCGAGCTAGATATGGGAAGATTGCGTTATATAGAACTAGATGGTATGTTTGTATGAATGTTGAATTATCTCCAGATAACTAATCAATGTAATGTTTTTTCTTTTATTAATTTGGTAAGTGAACCACACGGTCTTATTCCAATTTTTTTAATTTATCTACTTTTTTTTTTCCCCCCATCTACTTATTTTTTTATTTTGATTGCTGTTTTTCTTACTTTGTTTTATTTATGGTGATGGTGTTGCACTGTTTTGAAAATATCTCTTAAAAATCAATAAATTAATTATGGTTTAATAATAGCAAAAAAATTAATACTTAAATTTTGGAAGGGTACATCAATACCAACGCTTAAAATGTGGATTGCAAGTATGTTGGACACCGCTCATCTTGAGGAAATGCGATTCCTCCTAATGGATAAATCAGACCAATTCATAACGAGTTGGTCTCCATTCGTCGTTTTTTTGGAATCATATGGTGCAACACAATTGTAAAAAATAACTGTTTCAGGACTGGACGAGGGTTGGTCAAGACTATAAATAATGATCTCCTTTTCTTTTCACTATTTTCTCTCTCAACTTTCTTCATTTACTCGTTTTCTTTCTTCACACACTATATATTTCACATTTTTCTATCCTTTACTATCTAACTTCTTTTTCTTATTCTCATCTTTTTTCAATGTAACAAAAAAAAAAGAAGTTGTACATAAAATGTATTATGAAAATAGATATTAGGCACTTTGGTGCCATATGACTGTGCTTACTTCTAATAAAATAAAATATTAAAAAAAAAAAAAAAAAAAATCAATAAATGAGTGTAAATAAGTAAGTGAAAAAAAAAGAAAGGCGGTGCTGGCTCGAAGGGCCGAATGGCATACTCCTGTGTTAAAGTTCGTGAGACTTGATGAGTAGAATAAATCAAAGTCAAAAATCTCTGTAAATAGCCTTTACTAGGTCACCAAGGTGAAATAGAAAAAACAGCCAGCGAAGTGCACAGAGTATCCACACCAAAGGCTGGCGCTGTTCAGACTGACAATTCTGAGGAATTACACACATCTTTATACACATAAAACAGCCATAAGCACATGGTTAATAACAAAGAGGCTTCAGTAAAACACAATGGATCCCCTCAGTTACATTGGGGAAGAAACAAAGTATTAACTATTAGTCTGAGAAACGGTACAGCTGCAAAGGTAAAAACAGGCCTATTGTTCTTCTTACAGCTTGCTCGTATCAGTGTTGGAGTTCCAGGCGCCCGGGAACATCCCTTATCTCTATTCTCATTGAGACACCGAAGGTCATTTAACTACAAGCTCTGTGCTCAGCATTCACAGGCTTTTGCAGCCTTCTAAATTGGCCAATATTTTAAACTGTTACCAGCATGCTGTGTACAAAATGGAGGTTAATAGTAAATATAACTACATAAGCTAAATAAGATGGAGAATAACCGCACTGACTTTCACATTCCCCCCTTTTGATTGTCTCAATCAATTGATCCAATAATGCAGCAAGAAGCCAGCCATTGGTGAATACATGGTGCCAGGCAGTAAAGCAATACAGCAACAGCATAATTATCAGAATAATAATCCCATAATGCCACACGAGACCCCCAAAAGGAGCCCCATCCATTAAACCAACTCCACATCCCCTGGTCATGATCACCAACCAGACTTTCCCCATCACCTTGGATCTCAGCTATCTCCTTCTTGATATGGGCTGCCAGATCAGTAATATTGGAGGAATCATCAGGAATATATGTACAGCAGTCTTGCCCAATGATAGCACAGATGCCTCCCTTCTCGACCAGAATGAAATCTAAGGCCATACGATTCTGTAGCACCACTATCCTCATAGCAACCGTTTTGGCTGTCAGTGCCCCAACCTGGGCCTGTGTTTCCATCAGGGCAACTGTTGTTTTAACCATATAACCATATAACAATTACAGCATGGAAACAGGCCATCTCGGCCCTACAAGTCCGTGCCGAACAACTTTTTTTTCCCTTAGTGCCACCTGCCTGCACTCATACCATAACCCTCCATTCCCTTCTCATCCATATGCCTATCCAATTTATTTTTAAATGATACCAACGAACCTGCCTCCACCACTTCCACTGGAAGCTCATTCCACACATCTACCACTCTCTGAGTAAAGAAGTTCCCCCTCATATTACCCCTAAACTTCTGTCCCTTAATTCTGAAGTCATGTCCTCTTGTTTGAATCTTCCCTATTCTCAAAGGCTTGTCCACATCAACTCTGTCCATCCCTCTCATCATTTTAAAGACCTCTATCAAGTCCCCCCTTAACCTTCTGTGCTCCAGAGAATAAAGACCTAACTTATTCAACCTTTCTCTGCAACTTAGTTGTTGAAACCCAGGCAACAGTCTAGTAAATTTTGTCTGTACTCTCTCTATTTTGTTGACATCCTTCCTATAATTGGGCGACCAAAATTGTACACCTTACTCCAGATTTGGTCTCACCAATGCCTTGTACAATTTTAACATTACATCCCAGCTTCTATACTCAGTGCTCTGATTTATAAAGGCTAGCATACCAAAAGCTTTCTTTACCACCCTATCTATATGAGATTCCACCTTCGAGGAACTATGCACGGTTATACCCAGATCCCTCTGTTCAACTTTATTCTTCAATTCCCTACCATTTACCATGTACGTCCTATTATGATTTGTCCTGCCAAGGTGTAGCACCTCACATTTATCAGAATTAAACTCCATCTGCCATCTTTCAGCCCATTTTTTCAAATGGCCTAAATCACTCTGTAGACTTTGGAAATCCTCTTCATTATCCACAACACCCCCTATCTTGGTATCATCTGCATACTTACTAATCCAATTTACCACACCTTCATCCAGATCTTGATGTACATGACAAACAACAAAGGACCCAACACAGATCCCTGAGGCACCCCACTAGTCACCTGCCTCCAACCCGATAAACAGCCATCCACCATTACCCTCTGGCTTCTCCCATTCAGCCACTGTTGAATCCATCTTGCTATTCCTGCATTTATACCCAACAGTTGAACCTTCTTAACCAACCTTCCATAAGGAACCTTGTCAAAGGCCTTACTAAAGTCCATATAGACAACATCCACCGCTTTATCCTCGTCAATTTCTCTAGTAACCTCTTCAAAAAATTCAAGAAGATTAATCAAACATGACCTTCCAGGCACAAATCGATGTTGACTGTTCCTAATCAGACCCTGTTTATCCAGATGCTTATATATATTATCTCTAAATATCTTTTCCATTAATTTGCCCACCACTGAAGTCAAATTAACAGGTCTATAATTGCTAGGTTTACTCTTAGAACCCTTTTTAAACAATGGAACAACATGCGCAGTACGCCAATCCTCGGGGACTATTCCCGTTTCTAATGACATTTGAAATATTTCTGTCATAGCCCCGGCTATTTCTACACTAACTTCCCTCAATGTCCTAGGGAATATCCTGTCAGGACCTGGAGACTTATCCACTTTTATATTTTTCAAAAGTGTCAGTACTTCTTTTACTTTGAACCTCATAGTATCCATAGCTACTCTACTAGTTTCCCTTACCTCACATAATTCAATATCCTTCTCCTTGGTGAATATCGAAGAAAAGAAATTGTTCAATATCTCCCCCATCTCTTTTGGCTCTGCAGATAGCTGTCCACTCTGTCTCTCCAATGGACCAATTTTATCCCTCGTTATCCTTTTGCTATTAATATAGCTGTAGAAACCCTTTGGATTTACTTTCACCTTACTTGCCAAAGCAACCTCATATCTTCTTTTAGCTTTTCTAATTTCTTTCTTAAGATTATTTTTACATTCCTTATACTCCTCAAGCACCTCATTTACTTCATGCTGCCTATAATTATTGTAGATCTCCCTCTTTTTCCGAACAAGATGTCCAATTTCCCTTGAAAACCAGGGCTCTCTTTCCAGTTTTTACTGTTTCCTTTCAACTGAACAGGAACATAAAGATTCTGTACTCTTAAAATTTCCCCTTTAAATGTCCTCCATTTCTCTTCTACATCTTTCCCATAAAACAAAATGTCCCAGTTCACTCCTTTTAAATCATCTTGCATCTCATCAAAGTTAGCCTTTCTCCAATCAAATATCTCAACCCTAGGTCCAGTTCTGACCATCTCCATAATTATATTGAAACTAATGGTATTGCGATCACTGGACCCGAAGTGCTCCCCAACGCATACCTCCGCCACCTGACCTGTCTCATTTCCTAACAGGAGGTCCAGCACTGCCCCTCCTCTAGTAGGTACCTCTATGTATTGCTGCAAAAAACTATCCTGCACACATTTTACAAACTCCAACCCATCCAGTCCATTTACAGAATGTGTTTCCCAGTCTATGTGTGGAAAGTTGAAATCTCCCACAATCACTACCTTGTGCTTACTACTAATATCTGCTGCTATCACCTTACATATTTGCTCTTCCAATTCTCGTTCCCCGTTTGGCGGTTTATAATACACCCCTATAAGTGTTGCTACACCTTTCCCACTTCTCAGTTCCACCCAAATAGCCTCCCTAGATGAGCCCTCCAATCTATCCTGCCAAAGCACTGCTGTAATATCTTCCCTGACTAGCAATGCAACACCTCCACCTCTTGCCCCTCCAATTCTATCACACCTGAAGCAACGAAATCCTGGAATATTTAGTTTCCAATCACAGCTCTCCTGCAACCATGTTTCACTGATCACCACAACATCATACTTCCAGGTGTCTATCCAGACTCTAAGCTCATCCACCTTTCTTACAATGCTCCTAGCATTAAAATATGCACATTTAAGAAACCCCCCGTCTCTTATTCTCTGTTTATTTCCTTTTTTTTCTTTCTCCTCTTGTGTCCCTTTTCTGCTTCCTGCCTGCCATTCTGTCTACTAGCTTTCGCTATTTGAGTCCCTCGCCCCAACCATTCTAGTTTAAAGTCTCCCCAGTAGCCTTTGCAAATTTCCCCGCTAGGATATTGGTCCCCCTCGGGTTCAAGTGCAACCCATCCTTTCTGTACAGGTCCCACCTTCCCCAAAAGAAGTCCCAATGATCCATAAATTTGAATCCCTGCCCTCTGCACCAGTCTTTCAGCCACGCATTTATCCTCCACCTCGCTCCATTCCTACTCTCACTGTCGCGTGGCACAGGCAGTAATCCTGAGATTGTTACCTTTTTGGTCCTTTTTCTTAACTCTCCTCCCAACTCCCTAAATCCTCCCTTCAGGACCTCTTCCCTTTTTTTACCTATGTCATTGGTACCTATATGTACCACGACCTCAGGACCCTTTTTAAACAATGGAACAACATGCGCAGTACGCCAATCCTCGGGGACTATTCCCATTTCTAATGACATTTGAAATATTTCTGTCATAGCCCCGGCTATTTCTACACTAACTTCCCTCAATGTCCTAGGGAATATCCTGTCAGGACCTGGAGACTTATCCACTTTTATATTTTTCAAAAGTGTCAGTACTTCTTTTACTTTGAACCTCATAGTATCCATAGCTACTCTACTAGTTTCCGTTACCTCACATAATTCAATGTCCTTCTCCTTGGTGAATACCGAAGAAAATAAATTGTTCAATATCTCCCCCATCTCTTTTGTTAGCCAATTCCTCCAATAGCCCAGTAAGGTGATCAATTTTAAATGCATTCTAATTTGTTCCATACCAGGGGAGCATAGTCATGCCAATACTCTCAACTGGTGAAACATTTTGCTTCGTGAGCTGAGATCAGATACAGGGGTGGTGTATGTGGGGTGGTCAGTTATTTATTTAAAATGGCACATGGCAGGGATGACATAAGCGAGATAACAACATCCTGTCCAATAATGAGGGCCCTTAATTCGTGTGACCACATTCCCATCATCTGACGGCATCCCTGGTAACTATGGATAAGCCCATGGTCCACATATGAAATAGGTGCCGTTAATAGGTCGGGGAGGGCAGGAGGTGGCGCTAGTGTCCATAATAAGGCATGGGCTATTTCCCAAGAAAGCACCAGTACCTCGGTGATAACAATGACAGGTGGCGTGAACTGGTTCCTGTGAGAGCTTCATTACCTTCAAACGTGGAATTTAGGCCCCATCTTTCACATGGATTTTCCAGTCGGACTTAAAGGGTGGGATGTACAATCCCTTAAAGATCTGTCCCTGTTGTTCTGACACTTAGTTCTATTAGTGATGGAGGAAAAACAACGTAGAGCATATTTTTCTGTGACATTAAGGGGAATAGGGATCATGGGCATTCCTCCCCTTCCATCCCGTGGCATTACTGCACAAACCCAACAGGGCTGACTAGCAGGTGTAAAGCGTCGTGTGTATGCATGGGCTGCCTTAAGATACACATTCTTTTCCCATGGTTCAATAGATATGGCCAAAGAGCTGGTGATAATGAATAATATTCAGAGCGGAACCAAAGGCCTTTATTCATGCCGAGGTGCAGCTATCTTTTTGCAGTCAGAGTGATGCACCCACCGAGGGTGTCCTTCAACTTTAGCCGCTGTAGGAGTGGTGAGAAGCACAAGATATGGACCTCTCCAGCGGCAGCCCAATTTCTTCCGATCCCAATTGCGTATCAGTACGTAGTCGCCGGCCTGCAGCAATCCCTCTGTCGGTGGCTCGTCAACAATCCGCTGCGCTCTCGTACCTGTGAATGCAAAACTGACAAAGAATCTGTTAGTAACTTCATGATGGTCAACAACCGTTTATCCAGGGCATGGAGATCAAAGGTTGTTTCTGCAATTTCTTCATCCCCCCAGGGAGTCCTGAGGGGCCTCCCGTACATTATCTCAGCAGGGGTTAATTTTGTGGTAGAATGCGGTGTGAGTAGCATAGCGAATAGGGCCATAGGCAAAACCTGTACCCAATTCAGTTTTGTCTCTTCAGTTCATTTAGCAAGCTTGCTTTTTAAAGTCCCATTATCTCGTTCCACAATCCCAGCAGCCTGTGGATGGTGTACACAATGGAACTGTTGCCGAAAATTCAACTGCTTGCACATTTCATCATTAACTTTAGCTGATAAATCTGGTCCGTTATCCGAGCTGATAACAGTAGGTAGTCCAAATCCAGGCATAATTTCATGGAGCAAGAGCAACAGTGGACTGTGCTGTTGCATTAGTAGTAGGAATGGCTTAAATCCATCGACTGAAAAGGTCAACCATAACCAAACAGTGTTTGTAATGATTGACTCTAGGTAGGTCAATAAAATTAATTTGGATGCACAGAGAAGGCCAATGTGGTATAGGCATATGGCCTGGTTCTACCCGCACAGGTTTTCCAGGGTTGTATCTATTTTGTCAGCTGCGGATGTATCAACTTGAGGTTGAGCATGCAGATTATGCATATTCGCATAATCAGTCTTTAACCCATAGAATGCACCTAGTGTCTATAGATAGTTGATACCAATA
Organism: Leucoraja erinaceus; assembly: GCF_028641065.1. NCBI lineage: Eukaryota > Metazoa > Chordata > Chondrichthyes > Rajiformes > Rajidae > Leucoraja > Leucoraja erinaceus. Next base: position 57,210 of record NC_073390.1, read on the forward strand.
ACTGAAGAATTGGTAACTCATGCAAATCTCCTCCACCTCAAAACTAGAGATGACATTTGCAATTTTGCACGTAAGAGCCCTTAGCATCTGTTTGCAATAGAACTGAAAATTTACTGACCAAACTACTAGAGCAATGCTAAATACTGTTCCTCCAACATTGTGACTTTGTTAGCTTCAGCTGGTAATAGCATAGGTGTGTTAACAATGACATACATGGCACTTGAGAGGTTTCCACTTTGCCCGATGTCAGTTCTCCCACTTGTACAGCTGTTATATTGCCAATTACTCTTGATGATGAGAAGGCTGCTTGATAATAACAAGGCTGTTACAGGTTTCTATTAGCTCTTGCCCCAGGGTGGAGTCATAGGCTAATTAATAGTTAAAGGTAAATCCCAATAACCAACTATTTGGTAACAACTTAAATTTAACTGGATGGAGAAGCCCAATTTCTCAAATATAGTTTGAGGCTGAAAACTTCAGTAACAAAGTTTCCTATTCGGAAAAGTTTATATTGCACATGTGATTTAAACGGCATTCTCCATCTTTCATAATGAACAGGCCACATCTGTCATCATTTCGTGCCTGCCTCGTACGACAACTCTGGCCTGATTTCCGAGCCTGACCATAATACTGAGCCTAACTCATAATTCTGAACCTGCCTCTATGGGCAACTGTGGCCATAATTCTAAGCCTGCCTCAAAAGATAATTCTGGCCACAATTCTGAGCTGGCCTTGAAGACAACTCTGCTCATATTTCTGAGCCTGTCTCGAAGGCAATCCTGGCCAAAATACTGAGCCTGGCCAAAACCCAATTCTGGCCCCAATTCCAAATGTGCTTGGAATGCTAGTATAGTCCAGTTTTACATGGTCAGATGCCGCTAAGTAGATGACAATGTTTTAACCATTTGTGTATTGTACAACCAAGTGTCAATATTACCCACTTGTAAGTGGTCCACTTACCCTATGTTTTGGAAGTGCCAGGCCTATCTGCCTGGTTACCTTAGTTTGTGTAGTGTGTCCAGCTTTCATGCTGCCACCAGCTTCAGTGAACCACTTACTGCTGATGAAGACGTGGGGTGCGTTGTCGCTGAAAACGATGAAGCTTTGCTTGTCGTTGGTACCTTGATTGGCCCGACAGCTTTTGCTTCGTCCTCCAGGTCTTACCTGAATCGAAGATTCGGCGGCTGGCTCTAATGTCTCCCTGATAGCGCTGTTCACTGCCGGCATGCATGTGCTCCAGTATGTTCCATGGACATACTTTAGAATTTGAAGTCAGTTACATACTGACCACTTCCACTCCCCTCTTCAAAGAGGGTGAATCTTAGGCAGCCCTGAACAGGTGCTGCCGCAGGCCACTGAAGATACCTGCGCTGATATGACCCTTCCAACGGACCTATACCAGGATGGAACATTTTATCCCTGATTCTGTTGGGATGGCAATCCTTGCTGCCAGGAATGGTACCTCTGACATGTGCCCTTCATACCTTGGGGTAATGTTCCACGGCCATACCATCAGACTCGGCGTCAGAATTACACTGTCCCGGCATACTCTCCTCCTCCAAGAGGGAGACATTAAGCAGCCCTGTCCCTGTCCCGCCTTGGTCACTGATAAAATTGAACAGTACAGTTATTAGACAGTTCTTGTTCCTGGCTCGTGTTTAGATTTGCCAGACCAATCGCTTGCTCAACCATAACTCCCAAATCCTTTGCACTAGATGGGAGGTTCACTTTATTTGTTATATGCACGGCAACCTCATAGTCCTGCTTCCACAATTCCAAAGGCACCTCAGATCAATAGCCGGTTTTAGTATGGTGATAGTAAAGGCAGTAAGGATTGCTTGCCCTCTAGCTTCATTCTGAGCATGTTAATTAACCAGCACATCATGGGTTCAGAACCCCAAGTTAGCTAGGAATCTTGCGTGTTCTACTGGGGTTAGAACTTGTGGTATAGGTTGGCTCTTTTTAATTTTACTCCTGGATCTGGGAATGACAGCAAACTGGTGCTGTCGGAGTCAGGGAACTCTGCCAATGCTGCTGTAGTGGACGCAGGTGGTGCTGCAAGAGCTGCAGACTCGATATCACCGTAGGTTGGGGGCTGTATGAATGGTGACGGTTGCCACAGCACATGAGCATTAGTACAGATTTTACTCTCCCACTTATCCAAATCAATCCTCGTAATCTCTCTCTATCAAACCAAAACCAACCATTAGATCATGCAAACTGCTGTTCGAGTCCTCTTTAAATCTATAGTGGATCCGTTTAAGTTTGTTACACTGGTCTTCAGTCTGTCAAATAATTGATTTCAAAATATTACTGTTGGTTTATAAAACACTGAATGGTCTAGGACAAAAATACATTTGTGATCTGCTAAATGGAAAACCAGCCTTTAAAATACAGAATATCAATGGCTTTAATCAGCCAAGTTCTAATATGTTAATGTTCTGTATCACTTCATTCTGTTCTAATTACCATAACAGGGCCTCTCCAATCTTTCCTACGAGGGAAAGCTTGTCTATGAAAAATATGAGTGACTGTGTAAAGTATATTTTCAATGAGTTCTTTCATGCCTTGTGTTTCAATTTTGGCCAAATATTTCACGCAAAACAATTAGATTCTCACAGCACAAATTTGCACATCAAAATAAATTCCTCAATTAAATAAATTCCACAATACACCTCCACAAAACTTAGTATTTAGAACCACATGAGGTTTTAAAAAAAGAAAAGAGTGGCAACCTCCCCACCTTCGGAAAAATAATATACTCCCGCAGCCAAGCAGTCAAACTGCTGTTTCTAGGTGATCGATGTTAATGCCCCCCCAAACAAATTGCCATATTTTAAAGGGACATACACACATACAAAAGCATTTATTTACAAGCAGTACATAATAATTCATCTTCAAAGACGTCTCTTTATAATATACCTTCCCGTTTTCTGACAAGACTGTTCTGTATCCCAGAATCGTTCAAAAATCTACAAGAAGCAATTTAGAAGCTGACGTTTTTTTATCGGCTCAACACATGCAAGGTCACGGCACTAATATTCTGTGCCAAAAGTTATTCAAACCTCAAAGGCAATTTGTTTTAAATGGTAGCTGATGTTTAACTGTATTAGCAGCCATGATTCACTTGCTTTTTCTTCCCACTCCAATCTTTTTATAACAGAATTGCTTTTCAGAAAATGGGTCCCCGGGGTTAGTTGACAACTGTCCACTTTTACCTGGATCCATAAAACGCATGTGCTTATTAAAAGACATAGCAAAATTATGAACACAGCAAAATCAGGCTGCCAGTTTGTTCGTAGCCTTGAAAAGAACATTGAGCAGATAAGAGATAGAAATTTGATTAGTGACAATTTGGATGAACACTTTGGAAATAGTTTTTGCTTTTAACAAATACTAATCTTTGAACATTGAAAGAAAAACGATTACAAAACAGGTAAAATACACATCAGGTATCCAAAAGGAGTAATCTAAAGTGGCAAAAAGTCATGCAACATTAGAGACGTCTCTGTATTAATTTTATATTTTCCTCCCCTTTCTTCTATAGACAGAGTCGCCATTGCCAGACATAGGGTCTTGTGAAACTCTTGAGAACACCTCGAGAAGATTTACCAGTATCGGGTTTGTTTTCCAAACTCTTATGCTTTCTTTCTGTGCCTTAACCCTTATCTCCTATTCCTCTGCCGACAGAAATTCCATCTAAACTAATCTCCATTCTTTTAATAGTTCCATCTTCATACACAATTCAATTCCTCTTTAACAAGCATAATACATCTAACTGTCATCTAATGTCTCCACCAACTTCTCTCTCTCTCTCTCTCTCTCTCTCTCTCTCTCTCTCTCTCTCTCTCTCTCTCTCTCTCTCTCTCTCTCTCTCTCTCTCTCTCTCTCTCTCTCTCTCTCTCTCTCTCTCTCTCTCTCTCTCTCTCTCTCTCTCTCTCTCTCTCTCTCTCTCTCTCTCTCTCTCTTCTCCTTCTCACTTTCCCTCTGCTTCTCGCACTTTCTCCCTCCTTCTCTCCGACTGGTCAAGGCACATTATTTCCACCCAGATCCGTATAACACATGTGCTGTACCACCATCACCTTTATCAAGGCCCTGGCCCATCCTCCTTCGTTTCTCAACCCGACAACCCCTCAGATGTCTCAACCAAGCAAACGGACACCTCGTCCCCCATTTCTCAATCCAGCATCCCCTGGATCTCTCAACAAGACCGACGAATAAAAATTCAAAGTATGCTCCCCTCAATTTTCTGTTCGTTCGGATATCAGTTGGGAGTGTGAGATCAGACCACGGGCAGGGGACCACAGTGCTCCAAGGAGTCGGATGTGGGGACCTGGCTCAAGGGGCCGGGAGTGTGCACAAAATCCCCCTATGAACCTCAGTTGCACTATTGCCGCTTATACGTCCGTGCTGTCTATCCCAAAGGTATCCTGCCGACTACGCCATATGTTAAAGTTGGTGAGACTTGATGAGTAGAATAATAATTAAAAGAGTCAAAGGTCTCCTTGAACATACTTGTACTATTTCACCCGGGTGAAAATAGGACACAGCCAGTATATACTGACTTTTTTTTTTTTTTTTTTTTTATTTTATTAGAAGTAAGCACAGTCATATGGCACCAAAGTGCCTAATATATATTTTCATAATACATTTTATGTACAACTTCTTTTTTTTTTTTGTTACATTGAAAAAAGATGAGAATAAGAAAAAGAAGTTAGATAGTAAAGGATAGAAAGATGTGAAATATATAGTGTGTGAAGAAAGAAAACGAGTAAATGAAGAAAGTTGAGAGAGAAAATAGTGAAAAGAAAAGGAGATCATTATTTATAATCTTGACCAACCCTCGTCCAGTCCTGAAACAGTTATTTTTTACAATTGTGTTGCACCATATGATTCCAAAAAAACGACGAATGGAGACCAACTCGTTATGAATTGGTCTGATTTATCCATTAGGAGGAATCGCATTTCCTCAAGATGAGCGGTGTCCAACATACTTGCAATCCACATTTTAAGCGTTGGTATTGATGTACCCTTCCAAAATTTAAGTATTAATTTTTTTGCTATTATTAAACCATAGTTAAGGAATAGATTTTGAGATGTGTTCAATTTATTCCCATCTTCCATTAAACCAAATATAATCATTTCAGTATTAGGTTCCATTCTTGTCTTGAATCATTTTGTAAGTATTTCAAAAATATCATTCCAAAATCTATAACGTTTTATGCAGGAAACTAAGGAGTGTGTTATAGTTGCCTTTTGGGCTAGACATTTATCACAAGTGGCGGATATATTTGGATAAAATTTGTTCAATCTTGTTTTTGAATAATATAATCTATGAAAATTTTAAATTGAATTTTACTTCGGAGTCACGTGAGTGATTCCGTGAAGACCCCAGCTCTACTGCGCATGCGGCATTACGCACAGCTGTGCAGAACGCGGCCAGCGGGAGTCGGGCGCTCCCGCATCCAAGGACGAGAGGTAAGTACTTACCTTAATCGGGCCTTGTGGTTTTGCTCCAGGGCGAGCAAAGTAGAGAGGCATGGTGAGCGGCCCCGTTTCGACTCCAGCGTGGAGCCGACAGTGGACGGGGAAAAGGCGCTACCCGGACCGCAAACGCTGCGGACCGCTGCAAGGAGCTGCGCTAATGCCGGTCTGCTGAACAGCTGTTTGGTAACAGCAGCGGAACGGCGGGAAGTTTTAAAAACCCGACCGGCAGCCCTGCAGACTCCTGACAAAGAGAATCGCCGCCCGGGAACCGCCACAATGCCGCCTGGAAAACGGCAGGCAGCCTCTACATACAGGTAAGAGAAAAATCTTCCCAATTCAACAGGTTCTACAGGAGCCAACTTCCTCCAAAACTGGAACAGGTTGGAGACAGCAAAAATAAGTATGTCTGTCTCCCCAAGCCAGAGGAGGTCATGGAGTTCACCTCCAGGAAAGGGGCACTGGCTGAATGCCAAGGGAGCTGACTCCTACCCCAGTGCTATTGCACTAGCCATCTCCCTTGTCGAGGGATTGATGCAACAGCGGAGTTTGAGCTATGCCTCCTCCAATTTATAGCACACCCTTTTGCTCCCTCTTTTGAGGCTAGCTAAGGAGGCCAGGGCTGGGCTGCCTTAAACGCTGGGCAGGCGGACGAGAACAGCAGTATGCCAGGGGAGCAGGATCAGGAAGAGCTACTGGGTGTCGTGGGCCACTACATGGCTCCTCCACGCGACCATCTTCCCAACAAAGCCCTGCAGGAGCAGGCCTTTCCAGAGGCAAATCCGCAGGCAGCTGGGTCAGCGGACTCGCGGACAAGCAGCGAATTCTACAGAAGGGTCAAGATGTTACCGCCTTTGCTCGTTTTTTCCACGGATTATACTCTCCCAGGATGAGACTATCCCATTGCACTACCAGGGTGCTGACGCCTAAGATGTTCCCAAATTTGGGATACTCGACTGAACAATGGTGCATATAGACCTGCCCGCAACCCCAAATATATGGGGCTATGCAAACCGCTGCTGCGGGAAGAGAGGCAGCTAAACCTGTGCGCCTCATGAAGGCAGGCCGTGGAACGAGCAGGACATCGCATCCAACACCCAGCTGGCAGCACCCCTCGGCATCCACCAGCAATATCAAACAAGGACTGGTGAAAGCCTGGCGACCGCTTCACATTACCCCCAAAGTTCTTTTTAGACAGGGGCCCAGAGCGGAGCCGTGGGAAAATGCGCCGCCCCACCGACAGCACCAGCATACCAGCAAACTAGGCCTTCATGAAAAAACAATAAACATGGAGGTAGGTAGTCTGGTTCCTCCCAGTTTACACTAAATAAGGGTGTTCTACTAACTGCGGGGGGGGGGGGGGGGGGGGGGGGGGGGGGGCATTTACACTTGTTGATAAAGCATGGGTGCTGTCACAAATAACTAAAATATACTCAACAGTATTAGAGGATAAAAACGAATTCAAATTGGGCATATTACCGCCAGTTCAGCAATGCGCCCAAAGGGCATTTTCTCCCTCTAAGAAAAGAGAAGTGAGAAGGTCAAGCTGAACTAGAAAGGCTCATTACTAAACGGATCATGGGAGTAAACATGAACCATTGGAATTTGTATCGAATATATTCACCAAAACTACAAAAGATGGTGAATGTAGCATCATCATTGATCTAATATCACTAAATAAATCTGTTGAGTATATACACTTTAAGATGGAGACGGGTTTTTGTCACTGCCAGACATCTGATCTCCCAAGGATACCTATGGGGAGCATTGATATGGAAGATGCTAACTATCTTATACCCATACACTAGGATTATTATAGATACCTAAAGATTTTTTACCTGGATAATGGATATCCCGGTTAGGGCAACCATGGGAGCATATAGCATTCCCTATGGTCTAACCTCAGCCCTAAACTATTATAAATATTAAAAAATGGCCATGAAAATATTAAGAAAACAAGCATAATCATGGCATATATTGGATGATATCCTCATATTAGGGGAAACAAAGGAATTAGCTGTGGCAGCAGTTCTAGCTACGAAACAGCTCCCTAAAGCTGAGGTTTATCCCACGCCCAGATAAACCAGAATTGAAGCGTTAACTACCAAGGATTATCTGGGTTTCAATAATAATTCCGTCCATATGACTGTTACTTTGCCAAGGTACTTGGGTCACTATAATCAAATCATGAATGTACCCACTGAAGCTATATCACAATTAAGGTGGTGGGCAGACATATATTTGGCATAGTTTTCAGCCCTATTATCATCACCAATCCCAACTTGGTTATTAAAAACCGATGCCAGTACTTTAGGCTGGGAAGCAACTAAACTCCATATCCAGCACAGGTAACAGATGGACCAATTCACAAACATCGTTACTACACATACCGGGCATCAACTACTTGGGATTGGTGATCGCCTATTGGGCTAAAAAGCATATGCATTTCAAATGCAGCACGTACATATGTGGTTACGGATTGATAATACTATGGTGGTGGCTTATATCAACCATATGGGGAGCATAATAATCATTATTGTGCAACAAATTGGTCAAACAAATCTGGCAATGGTGTGTCAAAAGACATTTTAACTATCAGCTGCCTATGTCCTAGGAAGCTAGAACACAGTGGGAGACACCATGTCATGGGGTAAAATTTATGATTACATTGAATAGATGTCAAACCCAAAATATCTGCTAAAGTTATTAAGCAGTTTGAAAGCCAGATATCAATTTGGTTGCACAAGACGGAATCACCAGTAACCTATGTATGAGACTTAGGAACCAGATTAGAGGCAGCAGCGATAGATGCCTACACGCTGGAAGGGGGAATTTCTGCTTTGCCTTCCTCCTTTCTGCCTCATCAGATGGGCACTTCGCAATACAGATGGGATCTGTCTCCGAGATATTGAACGTGCCCGACCGGCCTACACAGCCATGGTTCCCAGTTCATCACGACACGGTGGGCGAGTCACCTATGGATTTCCCTAGTGGACCATGGTTGCTGACTCAACCCAGTATCAGGCACAAGCCACCCATGCCAGGAAAACATCAAACTCCTGGGTGCAGGTTTTGAATAGACCTTACCAGGGACTGGGATTATCCAAAGGAACCATTACCACCATGTCGGCATCCCTGCGAACAGTCACTAAAAGCTAACATGGGTAAAATACTGCCACGACGCAGGGACAACGAACTATTCAACCACTGACGTATTGGAGTTCCTGGAACATCTACACCATGACTAAAAGGTGAGTTACAGTGCCGTAAATACAGCATGGAGCGCCTTATCTGCTTATCTAAAACAGCATGTCAGCAGAGCATGGGATCCCATCCACTGAAGGTAAACTTATGAAGGGCAACTATAATATAAGCCCCAAACACCCAGGTATATACCCATGTATGGGATATTGGTGTGATATTGACATATCTCAGAGAATGGCACCAGCCAGATCCTTGCTTAATCTATGTTTTAAAAAATGCTCATGCTTATGGCTCTCGTACACGCTCACAGAGTCCGGTCACTCCATAAACTAGACTGGATAACATGGTGATTACCCCAGACGCATCACGTTCATATTTAGGTCTGGTAAAATCTAACTCGCAGGTATATGGGACTAGGCGAGATTATGAGTTCGGCACGAACTAGTAGGGTCGAGATCGCCTGTGTGTTTCCGTGCTGTAGTCGTTATATGGCTATATGGACCAGGAACGCCCAATTCACTGGTGGGATTCCGGGCCTACCCACCAGAGTCCAGGTTGAGTGTGGTGACCCATCTACTACTATATATAGACACAACCCACAATCTTAGAGGGAGAGGAAAGCCTATGGGTCAACCACAGTAACCCAAGACGGGGTACGAGCCAAACCACTCCAAGGTGGCTCAAACAGGTACTGAAAGCTGCCGGAATAGATAATAATACATTTAATCCCATTCCACTAGGGCAGCATTGGTATCAGCGGCTGAACGAATGGACATCCCGGTTGACCACATTTTCAATACAGCAGAATGGTCAAGGGAACGGCGTTCAGAACATTTTTTATTATAAACCGTTGATAAACCTGATTTAATTGCAGGAGAATATTACAAACTGCAATATTAATTTAAGCTCAGAGGAGCTCTTTTATGTTGTTATTGTTAACAAATACCTTTCTGTTTCTTTTGAAAGCAGATCCACTGGTTGATTACGATAACACTTCCTCCCTCATAAACTTCGGCAGTGAGTGAAATAAAAACTGTTACACGGTTTGAAATCACAGACCTTTGAAGTCTTCACGGAATCACTCACGTGACTCCGAAGTAAAATAGTAGGATTAAACGAGTACTTACCAGTATGAAGTTTGATCTGTATTTTATGAGGAGTTACGGTGAGGGATTAAGTGCCCGCCGCTCCCACCCTCATTATATAGATCAAACTAATAAACTGATGTCTCGTGATCTTTACTATCTTACTTCAAATATTGTGTCTATACTGTGATTTCACACCGCTGCTTCGAAGTATGCCGCATGCGCAGTAGAGCTGGGGTCTTCACTTAATCCCTCACCGTAACTCCTCATAAAATACAGATCAAACTTCATACTGGTAAGTACTCGTTTAATCCTACTATTAGATTATGTCTTACATTAATTGAACATTTGTGAATATATATCAGGTATTTTTCCCATTTAACCTTCGTAATTTTTATCATTAATTCCCGTTCCCACTCTTCTCTAAGTACCTCTGTCGATGGTAGGTCTATATTTAGAATACTATTATATAAATAGGATATTAATTTTTGTGAGTCAGCTTCAATATTCATTGCTTCTTCCAATAAGTCAGGAGTTACTTTTTGATATCCTTGTATATATTTTTTCACAAAGTCGCAAATCTGAAGATATTTAAAATATTGGTTGTTTTTCAATTTAAATTTTAATTGTAGTTGTTGGAATGATAGTAGGTTTCCCATTTCGTACATATCCCTGATCCTTCTAATTCCGAGACTTTCCCATTGGTTATATGTCCTATCAATAAGAGATGGTTTAAATAAAGGGTTATTCGCTATTGGCATTAACAGTGATAGATTTCTTAATTTTAAAGATAATTTTATTTGTTTCCAAATTCTTATTGTACCATATATAATTGGGTTCTTCTTATATATTGTGTTATTCAGTTTTTTTGGGGAAAAGAGGATCGTTCCTATATTACAAGGATGACAATCCTCCTTCTCCAATTTTATCCATTCTGTCTGTTGTGTAGAACTATCCAACCAATAAATCATATTCTTAATATGCACTGCCCAGTAATAATACATAAAATTCGGAAGTGAAAGTCCCCCGACCTCTTTTGGTTTACATAAGTGTTTTTTTGTGATTCTATGTGGTTTATAGTCCCAAATATAATTTGTAATGTTAGAGTCTAATTTTAAAAATATATATTTTGGTATATATACCGGTATAGACTGAAATAGGTATAGTAATTGTGGTAGGAAGATCATTTTTATTGCATTTATTCTACCTAATAATGATAAGGGAAGTGTTTTCCAAAATGTAATCCGTGTATTAAGTTTATTTAATAAAGGTATGAAATTAGCATTGAATAATGCTTTATATTTTCTAGTAATCTGAATACTGACTATACAGAGAAATTACATGTATCTTTATACTGATAAAACAACATTAGTCACATGGTTCGTAGGCATAAGTGAACAAAGGGCTCAGTTACATACAATGAAATCCCTCAAATAACATTAAAGAGATATGGGAGTATAGAGATACATGGCCCAGCTGCATAGGCAAGAAAGCACTATTGTATTCATTGCAACCTCCAGACAGAACACTGATATGGCAAAGAAACGAGATGCTAGGGAATGGCCGGTATCTCTGTTCCCTTTAGTTAGTGAAGGTCATTGTATTACAAGCTCTGTGTTGAGCGTTCACAGGCTTTTGCAGCTTCTAAATTGGCCAATATTTTAAACTGTTACCAGCATGCTGTGTACAAAATGGGAGGTTAATAGTAAATATAACTGCATAAGCTAAATAAGATGGAGAATAACCGCACTAACTTTCACAGCTCTGTGCATCACGCCCTTTGACTCGATGACGTTACGTGCAACCCCCTATATTATATACCCCAGTTTCCCCCAGATCCGGTTTATTTTGCTTCCCTGTGGGCAGGTATATTACAAAACTTACCTTCAGCGGCGGTGCAGTTCTGTCACTGGCCGTGTGCGCGACTTTGGCGCCTTTGAGTGGGGGACGGGATTAAAATGCCGTTTTCTCCTGCCTGTCGGAGTCGATCTTTGTCAGGCTGTTTAGCCACTGCAGACAAATTGCTCCGACATCTGTTCTATTAAGTTTTTTAAAAACATCGCTGGATAATTTAATTGCTGGAGTAAATTAAAAATCGACTTCTAATGGCGTCAACGCTGACAACGGGACGGATCTCCCGTACGGGACAGATAAAGGGAAGCCATTTATTTTACATATAAACGTGCTTCTTAGGATTATTTTAATCCAAATTTTACATTGCGAAAAGGTGATTTAGGCCCCATTCGAACCGGCTGTGTCTTTCCTGCCGATATGGGGTTTAAATTCACCGCAAACTGCAACGTTCCAAACGATCGCATTCCACAAAATCTCACTCACAAGATGATTTAAATGGCCATTAATTTGCAGGAATTAAACACTAACTTCCTTCCATTCGGCCTATAAATTCATGACAGTGAAATTTAAAAATCAGGTTATATTGTGAATTCTTGTGTGAATGTTATTTGGACACTTAGGCTATTTAAAAATGTTAACTTTTTCTTAAGAAATGGATAGATGTTTAGATCTAGTAATTGAATTTTGTAATTAGCTACAATTAGGTAACAAACGAATTATATGCTTTAATTTCAGGACATCCAAGTAAGATTGTTTTTTTATATTTGTTTCAGAATGCTTCAATCTATAATAACTGAAAATTTATTTCAGTTCTCTTAATTTTTAAGAATGTTATGGGCTTTTGACCGTCCTCGATCGCAGCTTTTGAGTTAAGTCCATGGAAAAGCAATAGGGAACAAAATGCTAATTTCAGAGTATGAAAATGGCCATAACATTTTTAATACAGAAGATATGAAAGTGAATTAGGTGTCAAACTAAACTTTGTTTTATGCTTTATCTTATGGGATAAATTGCAGACTTCATTTTTAAAATCACAAAATGTTGTAACATTGCTACTGTGGGTTTATAACAATATTTACCCCAGTTATTTGGTGATTTATTGATTATTTACAGAAAGGGGGGTTTTGGAGCCAGAGAGAGGGTGATGTTTATATTATTGACCCCAGTTTTATTCCCCCAGACGTGTAGTTTATGTGGAGATTGGCCTCAGCTCTCTCCCCCCCAGATTTACTGGGTTTATTTATTTCGCTCCGCTGCTGATTTATTTATAACCTCAGTTATTGACCTGAGTGAATAAGAGGGGGAGGCTTGTTTATTTATAATGAGTTTGACCTCAGTTTTCCCCACACACGTGTACTTTATGTGGTGAAGGACCTCACTCACTTCTCCCCCGTATTGACCGGATCCCGCTCAATCCCCTGCTGCTGATTTATAACATTATTTACCTCAGGTCCGTCGGCAGCGACGTCGCCAACTGTCGCTTCTCCGCCACCATTTTCATGCGGTCGATGGGGAGACTCGGCCCGGGGCGGGCGGGCGGCCATCTTGGTGAGGGTACACAAAAATGATGGAGAAACTCAGCGGGTGCAGCAGCATCTATGGAGCGAAGGAAATAGGCAAAGTTTAGGGCCAAAACCCTTCTTCAGACTGATGGGGGTTATCGGGGCAAAGAAAGGAAAAAGGAGGAGGAGGAGCCCGAGGGCTGGGGAAGGAGAGGAGACAGCAAGGGCTAACAAAATTGGTAGAATTCAATGTTCATGCCCGCAGGATGCAGACTCGCCAAGCGGAATATGAGGTGTGTTCCTCCAATTTCCGTTGTTGCTAGCTCTGGCCATGGAGGAGACCCAGGACAGAGAGGTTGGATGGGGAATGGGAGGGTGAGTTGAAGTGCTGAGCCACCGGGAGGTCAGCTTGGTTATTGTGGACTGAGCGGAGGTGTTCGGCGAAGCGATCACCCAACCTCCACTTGGTCTCACCGATGTAGATCAGCTGACATCTAGAGCAGCGGATGCAATAGATGAGGTTGGAGGAGATGCAGTTGAACCTCTGATGCACCTGGAACAACTGCTTGGGTCCTTGAAAGGAGTCAAGGGGGTAGGTAAAGGATGTTGGTGAGGGTTTGTTGGCGGCCATCTTATTATGGTCTCGCCGTTCATAACGCCATCTTGAGAAGTTACCAATGGCCCACACACTTGTGGTTCGCTCTCCCCTCTAAACCTGTCTTGTCCATGCCCCTGTCCAAGTGTCTTAGTTTCCATCCCTTCACCCACCAGTGGAATACGCTTCATGTGCCTGGGACCCACACAAAACTGGTCATATCAACAAACTAGAAAGGGTACAGAGGAAAGCAGCGTGCTCTTGCATCAGGAACTACAATAGAGGTAGCAGTGTCACTCAGATGCTGTCCGTCCTGGAGGGGGAAACGCTGGAATCACAAAACATAGAAACATAGAAACATAGAAAACAGGTGCAGGAGTAAGCCATTGGGCCCCTCAAGCCTACAAAGGGCAAGGCAAAGACTAGCCATGTTGTACAAGATTCAAAAGGGGATTGTGGGCATAACTGCAGATACATACATAACATACTCAACAGAAATGAGAACAAGAAAGAGAAATGATCTGCAAACAGAAACCCCATTCGCCAGGACAGAAATGTATAAGAACTCATTCTTTGTAAGAACCTTAAGGGAATGGAATAAACTAGACAACAATATAGTCAAATCATTTTCACTGGACAGTTTTAAGGTGGCACTAACAGCACGTTCCAACACATCCAAGTTAGCGAAATGCAGAGTACTGCCCTGCCGACTACAAATTCAGAAGGTTCAGAAGGATTAATGCGTGGAGGAAGGAACCGTGGATGCTGGTTTAAACCGAAGATAGACACAATGTGCTGGAGTAACGGGGCGGGACGGGCAGTATCTCTGGAGAGAAGGAATGGATGACATTTAAGGATCAGCAGAGGGATCTAGGAGCGGCGAATGGGACAATATCCCACCTCCCCCTCTTACGGGCAGTGTCAATGGCCAATGGGAGCAGGTCCCGCCCCCCCGCCCCACTCTGATGGGCAGTGCCAGTGGCCAATGGGTGTAGGTCCCGCCTTCCTGCTCTGACTGTCAGTACCAGCGGCCAATGGGAGAAGGTCCCGCCTACTCCCCTCTCTGATGGGCAGAGTCAGCGGCCAATGGGTGCAGGTCCCACCTCCCCGGCCTGGTGTCACAAAGGACTAGGTCCCGCCCCCACTTTGCGCCTGCCCCCCGCCCATCCTAGAGTAACTCAGCGGGTGAGACAGCATCTATGGAAAGAAGGAATAGATTCGGGTCGAGACCCTTCTTCAGACTGATGGTTTGGGTGGGGTGTAGCTGCGGTCACCTGGTTCAAGGGTGTGAGATTCAAAAATCACAAATGCTCTTGAGACAAATTCAGACAAAGAAGTGTTTTTATTAATTTCATATTCCGCAGAATAGGTGCCTCTCCTCTGATGTCCCCTTAACGGTATTAGTGACTTCATTTCTACCATCTGTTCTGTGGCTGCTCTTTTTGCAACCTCATCCACTGCCCTATTTCCTCTGGCCTCCAGGGTGTTACCCTTCTGATGCCCTGCCACATGTGCTATGGCTATTCGTTCTGGTTTTTGCAATGCTTCCAGTGTCTGTCCTATCAATTGCTCATGTGCTAGTTCTTTACCTCGAGTTGTTATCATTCCTCGCTCTTTCCAGATCTTCCCAAAGGTGTGTACTACTCCAAAAGCGTATTTTGAATCGGTATATACTGTTCCTTCCTTCCCCTCCAATAATTCCAAAGCTCTCATTAATGCATATAATTCACAAGATTGAGCTGACCAACTACCAGGCAGCCTGCCACTTTCAATTTCCTCCATAGTTTCCCCGTTCACTATACCGTACCCACTATGTCTTTTTCCATCTATGCACCTGGAGGATCCATCTATGAACCACCGGCTGCCCTCAGGCAGAGGTTGCTCTTCTAAGTCTTCTCTACTTTTTGTCTGTAAATCTATTATTTCACTACAGCAGTGTACTGGGCCCTCTTCCTTGTCACCCTGTTTCTCTGCTGGATACAGGAATTGGGACGGGTTAAGGTTCTTATCCGTAATTATCATCAAATCGTCTTTTTCCATCAGGATGACCTCATACTTTAAAAGTCTGGAGTCTGTTAACCATCTGTTGGATTTCTGAGTGAGTATGGTTCTTACTGTGTGTGGTGTAGAAACAACCAGAGTGCCTCCAAAGGTTAATTTCCTACTCTCTTCCACCAATATTGCGGTAGCTGCTACCGCTTGTATGCATCCCAGCCATCCCCTGCAGACTGGATCTAATATTTTTGAGAGGAAGGCCACTGGCTGTCGATTTCCCCCTCTTTTCTGGGTGAGTACCCCTAGTGCCACCCCCTTGTCTGAATTTACAAACAGGTGGAAAGGTTGTTCTACTGAGGGCAGAGCCAACACGGGAGCAGTAATCAAACTGTTCTTTAATTTCCCAAATTTCACCTCCTGTTCTGGAGTCCACTGAACTTTGTCTTTTTCTTCTCCCAATTTATCATACAGGAATTTTACTTGTCTGGAGTAATCATCTATCCACAGTCGACAGTATCCTATCAATCCCAGGAATTTTCGGATCTCTTTCTTATTCTTTGGTAGTGGTACTCTCGTGATCCCAGCTATCCTTTCGGGGTTTATTCGTCTCTTTCCTCCACTTATCAAATGTCCCAGATATTTTACCTCTTGTTTCACAAATTGAAGCTTGTTACGGGACACTCTTAACCCCTTCCTTCCCAAGAAGTTTAACAGGCTTGATAGGTATCTTTTCCTCTGGTTCCCTCTCTCTGGCTGTATCTCTGTGTTTCGGTGTCTGTATCTCTCTCTCTCTCTGTTTCTCAACTTGAATGTCTACCATAAAACAACAAACCATAAAAGCTGGTCATGTTTCATCAATTAACTTATTTCCAATTATTTCAATCCATATTCACCATTATTTTAAATGTCCAATTCCTAGCACTAGTAACAATTTTCCAAATTAACTTTACTGACAAGAAATCTAAAAGAACATCAAGAAACGATTAAAAGAAAATCAAAAGCTGATTTTTACAACTTCCCTTTTTCAGGTTACGAGGATATAAAGAGTTAATTTTACAGCTTGTTCGCAATCCCCCACGGCTTGCAGTATTTTTAACTACAGTGGAAATTCTCGCTCCCGCCACTGTGTTCAATTTTACAACTGGCTCATTCCAACCTTTCAATTTTCAACCATTCGTTCCAAACCGGTTTTTACATACAAATCACATTCGTTCCATTCTTACTTCAAATAGATTATTCATTTTATATTTTCTCCCTGTCCTGCACTCTTGTCCCCGGCCTTTGCCGTCTTCTTATCTGCTACTTTCGGGAGTAACTCCCTCATCATCCTGTCTCTCTCTGTTCCTTATTTGCTGTTTTTCTACTGCCTGCAACATAATCTTTACTACTTGTTTTTCACTTCTGTGAAAAGGAATTGATCTAACTGTTCTTGTCAGACCTAAAGGATCTTCAAGGAGGCTATTTAACAAACCCCCATCCCCCTCAGGGTCCTCTCCTAGGTACCTCCCTCGGGGGTCTAATTTCAACCGAACTTATCTTCCCCTTCTGCCCTTTGACTCCCCGTCCTGTTGGCCGGGTGATCTTCGTCCACCCCAGCCCCGTCTTCTCTTTCCTTTGGGTATTTTGGCGCCCTCCGGCTCTGCATTTGTCCCAACGGACTATACCTTATCATTGTTGGCTTCTCCAACCACTGGGTATTTCCTGCCCTCCAGGGTCCAGCATTTGCCCCAACGGACTATTGGGCAGAATGCGGGGATTTGGCCCACAGCCTTTTCCCCTCCCTTTTTCTTAACACCGTGTTTAATTACCTTATTTATCATAATCATATTCTTAATACCATGTTTATCATATTCTCAATACCGTGTTCATCATATCTGCCTTGCCCGTACAAGGTCTTAATTTCTACAGAACTTCTTATCTTCCCCTCCCTTCTGGGTACCTTACAGCCCCCTGAATGCTTCAGGGCGTCAACCACAAGGTCTTTCCACAATCGCCCAGGAAGTACTTTATTAGTCATTGTTCCTACCTGGGTTCTGTGCACAGAAATTGCTCGATTGATTTTTCACGATTTCCAACTACTCCCACTTCTTTGCCGAGTCTCTGTGTGGTCCGGATACTACTGCTTAAACAGCTGACGGCAAGCAAGGAGTCTGAGACCGCTGAACTCAGCAGGGTGCACCTTCCCTTCGTCCGTCTACTCCCGTCAGCTGTCCAGAGTATTGGATCTCGGAACGAGCCCCCAAGTTTTACTGTGTTTGTTCGGATGTTGTATCATTCCCTGCGTACGGGGATTGGCTCAGCGATTGATAGAAACAGCCCTGACGAAGAACAGTGCAGCCACCATAATGGCCCTCAGACCACAGTATGACCTACGAGAGGAGGATAGGGAGGTGAAGAACCTTCTGCTAGCATTAGAAAAGGAGGAGATAGTGTAAATCAAGGGTGCGTAGCAAAAAGAAAAGGATGGATTGTGAGGAAAGAGTTAACAGGCATGGTTGATTTAGACTAGGGATAGAAAAATAACTTAGAAAGAAATAAGGCAGAAACCAGACTGCTAGTAGATTAGAAAGTAACAATATAAGAACAGAGATAAATTCTAGATAAAAAGTAGCAGTAGAAAGACTTCAGCAGGAGATAGTAAAGAAATTAGAACGAAGGGGAAAGGGACACGAAGTCACGCTCAACTACGCATGCTTGATGAGATTACATGAATATGTACACACACCCACTATGACAAGATGCCTAATTTAAATGCACATGCGATGCATGATAGGGGAGGTGGCTTTGACGTTAGGTGGGCGTTCCCAGACGTTCTCGTGGGAAACAGGGCTTTATGTTATGATTGGAAGCTCAATGGGGAGGGATGAGAATGTGATAATAATGAAATGAAATGTATAAAGATAAAAAGCATCTCCATCTTCGGTGTGCCTCTAGGGGACATCAGAGGAGAGGCACCTATTCTGCAGAATATGAAATTAATAAAAACACTTCTTTGTCTGAATTTGTCTCAAGAGCATTTGTGATTTTTGAATCTCACAAGGGGGAAGGGGAAGACCCAATGATAAGGTCCCACACAGGCGATTAGTGGGCAAAATTAGGGCACATGGTATTCGGTGTAGAGTGCTGACATGGATAGAAAATTGGTTGGCATACAGGAAACAAAGAGTAGGGATTAATAATAATAATAATAATAATAATAATAATAATAATAATAATAATAATAATAATAATAATAATAATAATAATAATAATATATCTTTTATTGTCATTGCACAGAGTAACAATGACAACTTAATTAGCTAAAAATTTAGACATTCAGAGAAACAAGATTAAAAAAACAGATAAAACAGTATAAAGTGCAAATAGGTCTGTGCCGGGTCGACGTGCGACGTGACCATCCGAGGGAGACAGTTCATGGGGCGGCACTCAGCAGGGCTGGTTCAGAGCAGCAATAGCTCTGGGGATGAAGCTGTTCCGAAGTCTGGAGGTGCGGGCGTAGAAGGCCTTGTAACGTCTGCCGATGGTAGAAGTTTGAAAAGACTATTGCAAGGGTGTGAGGAGTCTTTATGAATGCTGATGGCCTTCCTGAGGCACCGTGTATTGTAGATGCCCTCCAAGGCTGGTAGCTGTGTCCCAATTATTTTCTGCGCTCTGTGGACTACCCGCTGATGAGCTCTTCTCTCCGCCTCCGTGCAGCTGAGATACCACACAGAGATGCCATATGTTAGGATGCTCTCTGTGGTGCAACGGGCGAAGGTTGTCAGCAGCTGTTGGGGAAGACCAGTTTGGGCAAGAGTGACCATAATATGGTTGAGTTCTTCATTAGGATGGAGAGTGACATTGTTAATTCAGAAACAATGGTTCTGAACTTTAAAAAAAAGGTAACTTTGAGGGTATGAGACGTGAATTGGCCAAGATTGACTGGCAATTAATTCTAAAAGGGTTGACGGTGGATATGCAATGGAAGACATTTAAAGACTGCATGGATGAACTACAAAAATTGTTCATCGCAGTTTGGCAAAAGAATAAATCAGGGAAGGTAGTGCATCCGTGGATAACAAGGGAAATCAGGGATAGTATCAAAGTGAAGAATGATGCGTACAAATTAGCCAGAAAAAGCAGCATACCTGAGGACTGGGAGAAATTCAGAGACCAGCAGAGGAGGACAAAGGGCTTCATTAGGAAAGGAAAAATAGATTATGAAAGAAAACTGGCAGGGAACATAAAAACTGACTGCAAAAGTTTTTATAGATATGTGAAAAGAAAGAGATTAGTTAAACAAATGTAGATCCCTTGCAGTCAGAAACAGGTGAGTTGATCATGGGGAACAAGGATATGGCGGACCAATTGAATAACTACTTTGGTTCCATCTTCACTAAGGAAGACATAAATAATATGCCGGAAATAGCAGGGGACCGCGGGTCAAAGGAGTTGGAGGAATTGAGTGAAATCCAGGTTAGTCGGGAAGTGGCGTTGGGTAAATTGAATGGATTAAAGGCCGATAAATCCCCAGGGCCAGATAGGCTGCATCCCAGAGTAGTTAAGGAAATAGCTCCAGAAATAGTGGATGCAATAGTAATAATCTTTCAAAACTCTTTAGATTCTGGAGTAGTTCCTGAGGTTTGGCGGGTAGCAAACGTAACCCAACCTTTTAAGAAAGGAGGGAGAGAGAAAACGGGGAATTACAGACCAGTTAGTCTAACATCGGTAGTGGGGAAACTGCGAGAGTCAGTTATTAAAGATGGGATAGCAGCACATTAGGAAAGTGGTGAAATCATTGGACAAAGTCAGCATGGATTTACGAAAGGTAAATGATGTTTGACGAATTTTATAGAATTTTTCGAGGATGTAACTAGTAGTGTGGATAAGGGAGAACCAGTGGATGTGGTGTATCTGGACTTCCAGAAGGCTTTCGACAAGGTCCCACATAAGAGATTAGTATACAAACCTAAAGCACACGGAATTGGTGGTTCAGTATTGATGTGGATAGAGAACTGACTGGCAAACAGGAAGCAAAGAGTAGGAGTAAACGGGTCCTTTTCACAATAGCGGGCAGTGACTAGTGGGGTACCGCAAGGCTCAGTGCTGGGAACACAGGTATTTACAATATATACCAGACTAAGTGGGACCCATTGGGTCCCAGCATCACACGGGAGGGCTGGACACCCAACACAATATTCCACCTCTCCACCAATTCCAATATTGCTGGCCAGTGAGGGAGTGGGGGAGGGGGGGGGTGCTTTCTGTTGCCCTAGTATGAGTGTTGGGGGCTGAAGGTACTGATTTCCAGAGGGCTAGTATGAAATTTGTGGGCCAAATGGATTTTTGGTCTGGCAGCACATTCACTGAGGGCTGGCAGCTCAGTCACTGAGTCCTGGCAGTACGATCACTCGGACCTGGCAGACTGGCGGCTGAGAAATTGCCAGAAATTCTGCCCAAAACAGGTGAGACTGTAAGAGAGAAGGGGGAAGAGGGTGGACTGAATGGATTATTGGGCTGGAAATTCAGTTACTTACAGCTGGTGGGCTGGCAGTTCACTAACTCACAGCTCGTGGGCTGGCAGTGCAGTCACTCATGCCTGGTATGCTGTTAGTTCACTCAGTCACCCCACCTACCTTCACCCCCCCCTCCCCCCCCCCACTCTGCTCCTTGCCATTCCCCTCCCACCCACACATTCAGTGCATCTCTAAACAACCTCCCCCCCCATGCACTCTTAGTGGCTCTCCCGCAGAGCAGCCGTTCCTGCCTATTAGGTTCTATTGTGATGAAGAACACACAGCATTAAAAGTGTAAAAAGATTTTATTAAAGTTTAAAATGAGATTGATTCTTAAAAGTTAAGAGCAATTTCAATTTTAAAGATGAGTTTTATTAAGTTTTTACTTGTTGTGTCCTGTTGCGTCTTGTTGTGTTCTGCTGTTCACTGCCTCTTGATGACTATTTCCTGTTGATAAAAAGAGACAATTTTAATATAGAGAAAGTCAGCGGTCAAATTTTAAGAAGGAAAATCTGAGAATTTATCTCAGAAGTCATCATTCAACGAAGCACGTTATTAGTGACAACATTCTTGGGCGATGTTCCATCCTTCAGGAAACCTTTGACAATTCCCTCCATATTACTGTTGAGCTAGTATGTTGGGCCAAAGGTGCTGGTTTCCAGAGGGCTAGTTTGCAGGCGGAATGGATTTTTGGGCTGGCAGCTCAGTCACTCAGGCCTGTACTGGCAGAGGGGGTGGCACCAAAATGCTTGGTGTTCCTGAAGACATCTGGAAGAGTTCTGTCCACAACTTCAAAGCATTCTCTCCTAATCATTGGACATTCATCCCAAACAATGACTTACACTTGCCTCATGAAATGTGCCGTCTTAGAGTTCTTCTCGATGTTGCACAATGAATCCTTGGCCACTTGGATGGGTATCTTGAATCGAAAATGTGTAGTTCTTCCACCAGGCAGAAATGTAGCTGCTATCCTAGAGGATACTACAGCAATAGCCACATCACCTTGACCTCTAACATTTCCTGACATGATGTTGAAAAAGTAGCCGAAAGACAATTTCAGTTGTTAATGAACACTGAAGATTTTGTGCAAAACATTTTTTTGAGGTGGGGGCTGTCAGGGTGGGGGGTGGTAAACATCATGCAGCCAAGGGAGGGGCACAGCTTCAGACGGGGGTGCTCGTGAGCTGATGGGAAATGGGGGGGGGGGGCTCATGCAGGGGATGAGGGCGGCTTCAGTAGGGGTGCATCCTATAGCCAGGCGGATGTGGGGCATGTCAGTGGAGGAGAAGGGGCAGTGTGCGATTTACTCATGACCTGTGGACTCACTCACTGCCTTGGGATTAACTCATGCCCTTTAGACTGACTGACTCTCATGGCTAGTGGACTGACTGATGCCTGACTTCTGGAGTCACGTCCGACTTTTGTAAACTGAAAACGGTAACATCTACATTGAGGAACAGCTTCTTCCTGACAGCCATCACGCTAATAAACTTAACAAATAAGCTCTGAACTACGAAATACTATATTATTTCACACACACACATATATATTCATACACACACACACACACACATATTCACACACACACACACACACATATTCACTCCCACACTTATTCAGACACACACATGTACACACGTGTACACACATATTCACACCCACACACACACACACACACACAGACTCATTCACGCACACACAAACTCAATGACACACAAAGACACACACTCCCACACACCCATAGACTCGTACACACACACGCACTCACTCACTCACACACACGCACACACAGACTTAATCACACACACACACACACACACATATATATACAGACTCATCCCCCACCTCAAGACACTGCCCTATGGGTGGTAAATGTCGTGCAGCCAAGGGCAGCTTCAGATGCAAAAGATGGTTTGCTTTGAAAATGCAGAAGGTGGTTTGCTATAAAAATGCAAATGATGGTTTGCTTTGAAATACAAAAGATGGTTTGATTTGAAAATGCAAATGGTGGTTTGCTTTAAAAATGCCAAGGTGGTTTGCTTTCAAAATGCAAAGGGTGGTTTCATTTGAAAATGCAAAAGGTAGTTTGCTATGAAAATGTAAATGGTGGTTTGCTTTAAAAATGGAAAATGTGGTTTGCTTTGAAAATACAAATGCTGGTTTGCTTTGAAAATGCAAATGCTGGTTTGCTTTAAAAATTCCAAACGGTGGTTTGCTTTGAAAATGCAAATGGTGGTTTACTTTGAAAATGCGAAAGGATTGCTTTGAAAATGCAAAATGTTTGCTTTGACAATGCAAAAGGTTTGTTTTAAAAATGCAAATGCTGGTTTGTATTGCAAATACTAAGGATGGTTTGCTTTGAAAATGGCAAAGGTTATTTGCTTTGAAAATGCAAAAGGTGGTTTGCTTTGGAAATGCAAAAGTTGGTTTTCTTTTTTTTTTTTCTTTCTTTTTTTTAATTAAACATTTTTTTTTTAAATTTATTAGAAGTGAGTACAATGCATTGGTACAAAAACGATGTTAACATATTACATTCTCTGTACAACCCCTTTTTTTTTAAAGACAGTGAGAAAGGAGAGAAGTGAGAAAGGAGAGAAGAAAAAGAGGTTGTGAAAAGTGAAGAATGGATTAGTGAGTGTGGGTGAAAAACCAATAAAGAAAAAGTGAAAGAGAAGGAATAAGTGAAGAAGGAAAGCAGGAGGGAGATTATTCCATTGCCACAGTGAGATGTTTTTTTTAAATATTCTAAATCATCTTTCACCCAAACCTGAAACTGTTGGTTTTCATGATAGTATGTCACCATATGAATCCAAGAAATCAATAAATGGGGACCAACTCCTTAAGAATAGGTCTTGTTTGTCTATTAGGAGGAGTCTCGTTTCTTCCAAATGTGCTGTGTCCAGCATATTACTGATCCACATTTTAAATGGTGGTATATTAGCATTTTTCCAAAATTTAAGCTGTTATTAACCCATAGTTGAAAAATGAGTTTTGGTGTGTATTTAATTTGTTCCCATCTCCACTTACTCCAAATATAATCATTTCTGTATTAGGTTCCATTTTTGTCTTAAATAACTTTGAGAATATATCAAATATATCGCACCAAAATTTATAAAGTGCTGAACAAGAGACAAATGAGTGCGTAATATTGGCATTTTGAGAAAGACATTTATCACAAATGGGAGAAATATTTGGATAAAATTTATTCAACCTAGTTTTGGGTTAATATAATATATGTAATATTTTAAATTGAATTAAGTTATGTCTAGCATTGATCGAACATTTATGTATATGTATCAAATATTTTTCCCATGTTTCCTTTGAGATTTTTATCATTAATTCTTTTTCCCAGTCTTCTCTAATTGCCTCTGTTGATGGTAATGCTATATTTAAAATACTGTTATACAAGTATGATATTAATTTTGTTGACTCCGCGTTGATATTCATTACTTCTTCCAGTGGGTCTAAAATTATACTTTGGAATCTTGGTATATATTTCTTCATAAAGTCACATACCTGTAGGTATTTAAAATATTGATTGTTATTCAATTTAAATTTGTAAAATCAAATAATTTATTCAATTATTTGATTTTAGTTGTTGAAATGATAATAAATTTCCCATTTCATACAAATCACCTACCATTTCAATTCCCCTTTTTCCCATTGTCTATATGTTTTATCCATACCATGGATTAAATACTGGGTTATTCACTATTGGGATTAACACTGATAAATTTCTTAATTTTAAAGTTAATTTTATTTGTTTCCAGATTCGTATTGTATTTTGTAGAATTGGGTTCTTCTTATATAACATATTATTCAGCTTTATTGGGGGAAAAATGATCGCTCCTAGATCGTAAGGGGCGCAATCCTCTTTCTCTATTCTTATCCATTCCAACTGTTGAGCAGCACTGTCCAACCAATAAATTATATTCTTAATATGTACTGCCCAATAATAGTATAGAAAATTAGGTAATGCAAACCCCCCCCCCCCCCCCCCCCCCCCCCCCCCCCCCCCCCCTCTTTGGGGTTGCACAAGTGATTTATTTTAGTCTATGTGCTTTATAATCCCAAATAAAATTAAAAATATTCAAGTCTAATTTCAAAAAAAAGTGTTTCGGTATAGATTGGAATAAATATATTATTTGTGGTAGCGCTATCATTTTTATAGCGTTTATTCTGCCGATTAGTCACAGTGGGAGCGTTCTCCAAAATGTAATCAGTGAATCAAATATATTTAATAATGGTATAAAATTAGCATTAAATAATAATTTATATCTTCTAGTAACTTGAATACCCAAATACTTAAATTTTTCCATTGCGATTTTAAATGGAAATTTTAATAGGTGATTCGCTTTCTGGGGTTTTAATGACATAATTTCACTTTTATTCCAATTTATTCTATAACCGGAGAAAGAGCCAAATTCCTCTATTAGATTTAATAAATTCGGGATGCTCGTTTGGGAGTTTGTAATATATAAAAGTATATCATCTGCATATAGTGATATTTTATTAATAGTATCCTTAGTATTATATCCCTGAATATCCGGATGCTTTCTTATCCCTTCAGCAAGCGGCTCTATCATAAGTGCAAATAGCAGGGGTGATAAAACACAGCCCTGCCTATTGCCCCTCGATAATTGAAATTTTGAGGATAATATATTATTAGTTAGTATTCTTGCCATTGGTTTATCATATAGTAATTTAACACATCTGATAAAATTCTCTCCCATATTAAACTTTTGGAGTATTTTGTATAAATACTGCCATTCTACCTGATCAAATGCTTTCTCTGCATCCAGAGATATAACTGACAAGTCTTCCTTTTCCGTACTGTACGAATACATTATATTAAAAAGGCGCCTCAAATTGTTAGATGATTGTCTTTTAGGTATAAACCCCGTTTGGTCCGGATTTATCAATTTATTAATGAATTTACTCAATCTTGCTCAAGTTTTTGCTAAAATTTTCTGATCTGTATTTAGGAGTGATATGGCTCTATATGAGCCCGGTTTTTCTAAGTCCTTATCTTTTTTAGGTATTAACGTAATTGTGGATTCGGCTAATGTTTCTGGTAATTTATTTTCGGTAAAGGATTTTGGGTTTTCCCATTTTTCAGCTCTTTTATTGTTTCACTTATTTCTTCCCTTGTGATCTGTGCTCCTAATTCCTCTTGTTCCAAAATATCCAATTTTGGCAGATTACAATTTTCTAAAAAATCTACAATTATATTGTCTTCTATTTTAGTTTTAGACGTATACAAGTTTTGATAAAATTGGGCATACCTTTTATTAATATCCTGGGGTAACGTTAATAGTTCCCCATTCTCTGGTTTGATTTTAGTAATCGTCTTTTCCTTCTCCTGTTTCTTCAATTGTCTAGCCAAAAGTTTATGTGGTTTATCACCAAATTCAAACTGCCTGTTTTGTGATCTGAAATAATCTTATTACTCTTGCCGATAATATTCGATTAAGTTTAAATTTCCATAATGTGATCTTATTATGTTTATCTATAGTTGGGTCTTTTGCGTTATCTAATTCTAATATTTTAATTTCCTTTTCTAAAGTCTCTTGTTCTATGGAGTTCTTTTTATTTTGGTAACTTTGATATGAGGTTATAACTCCACGTATAAATGCCTTAAAGGTTTCCCATGATAAAGATGGTGAAATGCCTGGTGTCTCATTTGTATCAAAAAAGAATTTCATTTGTTGTTTTAAATACTCATAACCTTGTGGATTATTAATTAACTGTGTATTAAAACGCCAAAACGATTTGGTTTGATTTGAAACTACAAATGCTGGCTTGCTTTGAACATGCAAATGGTCGTTTGTTTTGAAAATGCAAATGGTGGTTTACTTTGAAAATGCGAAAGGAATGTTTTGAAAATGCAAAAGGTTTGCTTAGAAAATGCAAAAGGTTTGCTTTGAAAATGGCAAAGGTGATTTGCTTTGAAAATACAAATGGTGGTTTGCTTTGAAAATTCAAAAGGTGGTTTGCTTTGAAAATGCAAAAGGTGGTTTCATTTGAAAATGCAAAAGGTGGTTTGCTTTAGAAATGCAAAAGGTGCTTTGCTTTGAAAATGCAAAGGGAATGATTTGGAAATGCGAAAGGTTTGCTTTGAAAATGCAAAAGCTTTGCTTTGAAAATGCAAAAGCTTTGCTTTGAAAATGCAAATGCCGCTTTGCTTTGAAAATGTAAATGTTGGTTTGCTTTGAAAATACAAAAGGTGGTTTGCTTTGAAAATGAAAAAGGTTTGCTTAGAAAATGCAAAAGGTTTGCTTTGAAAATGGCAAAGGTGATTTGCTTTGAAAATACAAATGGTGGATTGCTTTGAAAATGCTTAAGGTGCTTTGCCTGAAAATGCTAAAGGTGCTTTGCCTGAAAATGCAAAAGGTGGTTTCATTTGAAAATACAAAAGGTGCTTTGCTTTAGAAATACAAAAGGTTCTTTGCCTTGAAAGTGCAAAGGGAATGAGTTGAAAATGCGAAAGGTTTGCTTTGAAAATGCAAATGCCGCTTTGTTTTGAAAATGCAAATGTTTGTTTGCTTTGAAAATACAAAAGGTGGTTTGCTTTGAAAATGAAAAATGTGGTTTACTTTCAAAATGCGAAAGGAATGCTTTGAAAATGAAAAAGGTTTGCTTAGAAAATGCAAAAGGTTTTCTTTGAAAATGTAAATGCCGCTTTGTTTTGAAAATGTAAATGTTCGTTTGCTTTGAAAATACAAAAGGTGGTTTGCTTTGAAAATGCAAATGCAGCTTTGCTTTTAAAATGCAAATGTTGGTTTGCTTTGAAAATACAAAAGGTGGTTTGCTTTGAAAATGCCAATGGTGGTTTGCTTTGAAAATGCAAATGGTTGCGTGCTTTGAAAATGCAAATGGTTGTGTGCTTTGAAAACGCAAAAGGTTGTGTGCTTTGAAAATGCAAAAGGTGTTTGCTTTGAAAATGCTTAATGTGGTTTGCTTTGAAAATCCAAAAGCTGGTTGGCTGTGCAAATGCTAAATGTGGTTTGCTTTGAAAATGCAAATGGTTTGCTTTGAAAAAGCAAAAAATTTGCTCTGAAAATCCAAATAGTGGTTTGTTTTGAAAATGCAAAAGGTGGTTTGCTTTGACTGTGCAAAAATTGTTTGCTATGAAAATGCAAAAGGTGGTTTGCTTTGAAAATACAAAAATTGTTTGCTATGAAACTGCAAATGGTGGTTTACTTTGAAAATGAAAAAGGTGCTTTGCTTTGAAAATGCAAATGACCGTATGCTTTGAAAATGGAAATGGTGGTTTGCTTTGAAAATGCAAAAGGTGGTTTTTATTGAAAATGCAAAAGGTGATTTGCTTTGAAAATGCAAAGGCTGGTTTGCTTTGATAATGCAAAAGGTTGTTTGCTCTGAAAATGCAAATGACCGTATGCTTTGAAAATGTAAATGGCGGTTGCTTTGAAAATGCAAAAGGTTGTTTGCTTTGAAAATACGAAAGGTTTGCTTTGAAAATTCAAAAGGTTATTCTTTGAAAATGCAAAAGGTTTGCTTTGAAAATGCAAATGCTGGTTTGCTTTGGAAATGCAAAACCTGGTTTGCTTTGAAAATGTAAAGGGTAGTTTGTTATGAAAATGCAAACGGTAATTTGCTATGAAAATGCAAATGGTGGTTTGCTTCGAAAATGCTAATGCAGGTTTGCTTTGAAAATGCTAATGGCTGTTTGCTTCGAAAATGCGAAAGGTTGCTTTGAAAATGCAAAAGGTTTGCTTTGTAAATGCAAAAGGTTTGCTTTAACAATGCAAATGCTGGTTTGCTTTCAAAATGCAAATTGTGGTTTGCTTTGAAAATGCAAAAATTGGTTTGCTTTGAAAATGCAAAATGTGGTTTGCTTTGAAAATGAAAAAGATGGTTTGCTTTGAAAATGTAAAAGGTGGTTTGCTTTGAAAATGCAAACGGTGGTTTGCTTTGAAAATGAAAAAGATGGTTTGCTTCGAAAATGGAAATGGTGGTTTGCTTTGAAAATACAAAAGGTTGTTTGCTTTGAAAATACGAAAGGTTTGCTTTGAAAATGCAAAAGGTTTTTCATTGAAAATGCAAATGGTTTGCTTTGAAAATTCAAAAAGTTTGCGTTGAAAATGCAAAAGATTTGCTTTGAAAATGCAAATGCCGGTTTGCATAGAAAATGCAAATGGTGGTTTGCTTTGAAAATGTTAAAGGCGGTTTGAATAAAAGTGATTTTCTTTGAAAATGCTAAAGATGGTTTGATTGGAAAATGCAAAAGGTGGTTTGCTTGGAAAATGCAAACGTTGGTTTACTTTGTAAATGTAAAAGGCGGTTTGATTTTAAAATGCAAATGGTGGTTTGCTTTGGAAATGCAAAACCTGGTTTGCTTTGAAAATGCAAAGGGTAGTTTGCTATGAAAATGCAAAAGGTAATTTGCTATGAAAATGCAAATGGTGGTTTGCTTCGAAGATGCAAATGGTGGTTTGCTTTGAAATGCTAATGGCTATTTGCTTTGAAAATGCGAAAGGTTTGCTTTGAAAATGCAAAAGGTCTGCTTTGTAAATGCAAAAGATTTGCTTTGACAATGCAAATGCTGGTTTGCTTTGAAAATGCAAAATGTGGTTTGCTTTCAAAATGCAAACGGTGGTTTTCTACAAAAATGCAAATCGGGGTTTGCTTTGAAAATGCAAATGGTGGTTTGCTTTGAAAATGTAAAAGGTGGTTTGCTTTGAAAATGAGAAAAGATGGTTTGCTTCGAAAATGCAAATGGTGGTTTGCTTTGAAAATGCAAATGATGGTTTGCTTTGAAAATGCAAAATGTGGTATGCTTTGAAAATGAAAAAGATGGTTTGCTTCGAAAATGCAAATGGTGGTTTGCTTTGAAAATGCAAAAGGTTCGCTTTGAAAATGCAAATGGTGATTTGCTTTGAAAATGCAAAAATGTTGTTTGCTTTGAAAATGAAAATGGCGGTTTGATTTGAAAATGCAAAGGCTGGTTTGCTATGAAAATGCAAATGGTGGTTTGCTTTGAAAAAGAAAAAGGTGGCTTGCTTTAAAAATGCAAATGGTGGTTTGCTATAAAAATGCAAATAGTGGTTTGCTTTGAAAATGAAAATGGTGGTTTGCTTTGAAAATGCAAAGGCAAGTACGGTTGCTTTGAAAATGCAAAGGCAAGTGTGGTTGCTTTGAAAATGCATAAGCAAGTGATTAAAAGTCAAATCTTGACCACTTCCTGTTTGCACTGTATATTGATTTGTGAAAAATCGTTACCACTTACGGCTGTGATTTTTGGCCATCTGACTCCCCCTCCAACTGTCAGGGCCAGAGAATTTTACCCATCGGTGAAAAATAAAAGACTTATTATTGTTTTAAAAATGTTGAGATTCTCTCTCCGATCAATCACGCCTTGAAGGCCACGCCTCATCCGGTAGGAGGGAGCGGGGCTATAAATCCAGAAGTGTGGACGTGCCGCAGTCGCTGCAAGATGGGTGAGGGAGAGGTCACGACTCTCAGTCTGAGTTATGAATAAATTTAACACTGAACACATGTCTATTAAACCGTGAGTGTGGGTTTATGTGCTTTTATGTGGTTTAATTGGAACTGTGTTTTGAAGGAATAAATGTTTTTACGTGCTTTTTGACTGTGCATTTTGACTGTGCCACTAATTGAAAAGTGTGCCTTTTAACTGTGCCGCTAATTGAAAAGTTTCCCTTTTGACTGTGCCGCTAAACTGTGCCTATATTTAAAAATGTGTTTTGCTTTTTAAATGTGGCTTGCCCTGCAATCGTTTTTGGAAGGACAAACCGTGATTATTAGATTATTAGATTATTAGATTATTAGATGAGGACTGTGTTTAATGCAAAATTGACGTTCATTCCATGACTTCAGCTTAGTCGAGAGATGGTGCTTATTGCGTCATTTCCGGTGAGTTCAGAGGTGGCGCTCAGTGCGGAAGGGCCAAAGTGGAGACGCTGCCCTGAACAGTTTGAGTAATTCAAGAGAGCTTACTGCTCGTTATTTAAAGCACGTTTTGCAGTAGCAGCAGCTCTAGAGGAGTGTTCAGAATAAAAAAGGCCTTAAACATTTGAATCATAGAAACATAGAAATTAGGTGCAGGAGTAGGCCATTCGGCCCTTCGAGCCTGCACCGCCATTCAATATGATCATGGCTGATCATCCAACCCAGTATCCCGTGCCTGCCTCCTCTCCATACCCTCTGATCCCCTTGGCCGCATGGGCCACATCTAACTCCCTCTTAAATATAGCCAATGAACTGGCCTCAACTACCCTCTGTGGCAAAGAGTTCCAGAGATTCACCACTCTCTGTGTGAAAAAAGTTCTCCTCATCTCGGTTTTTTAAAGGATTTCCCCCTTATCCTTAAGCTGTGACCCCTTGTCCTGGACTTCCCCAACATCGGGAACAATCTTCCTGCATCTAGCCTGTCCAACCCCTTAAGAATTTTGTAAGTTTCTATAAGATCCCCACTCAATCTCCTAAATTCTAGAGAGTATAAACCAAGTCTATCCAGTCTTTCTTCATAAGACAGTCCTGACATCCCAGGAATCAGTCTGGTGAACCTTCTCTGCACTCCCTCTATGGCAATAATGTCCTTCCTCAGATTTGGAGACCAAAGCTGCACGCAATACTCCAGGTGTGGTCTCACCAAGACCCTGTACAACTGCAGTAAAACCTCCCTGCTCCTATACTCAAATCCTCTTGCTATGAAAGCCAACATACCATTCACTTTCTTTACTGCCTGCTGCACCTGCATGCCTACCTTCAATGACTGGTGTACCATGACACCCATGTCTCGCTGCATCTCCCCCTTTCCCAATCGGCCACCATTTAGATAATAGTCTGCTTTCCCGTTTTTGCCACCAAAATGGATAACCTCACATTTATCCACATTATACTGCATCTGCCAAACATTTGCCCACTCACCCAGCCTATCCAAGTCACCTTGCAGTCTCCTAGCATCCTCCTCACACCTAACACTGCCCCCCAGCTTAGTGTCCTGCCAATCATTTGCCCACTCAGCCAGCCTATCCAAGTCACCTTGCAGTCTCCTAGCATCTTCCTCACACCTAACACTGCCCCCCAGCTTAGTGTCATCCGCAAACTTGGAGATATTGCCTTCAATTCCCTCCAGATCATTAATATATATTGTAAATAGCTGGGGTCCCAGTACTGAGCCTTGCGGTACCCCACTAGTCACTGCCTGCCATTGTGAAAAGGACCCGTTTACTCTTACTCTTTGCTTCCTGTTTGCCAAGCCAGTTCTCTATCCACATCAATACTGAACCCCCAATGCTGTGTGCTTTAAGTTTGTATACTAATCTCTTATGTGGGACCTTGTCGAACGCCTTCTGGAAGTCCAGATACACCACATCCACTGGTTCTCCCCTATCCACGCTACTAGTTACATCCTCGAAGAATTCTATAAGATTCGTCAGACATGATTTACCTTTCGTAAATCCATGCTGACTTAGTCCAATGATTTCACCACTTTCCAAATGTGCTGCTATCCCATCTTTAATAACTGACTCTAGCAGTTTCCCCTCTACTGATGTTAGGCTAACTGGTCTGTAATTCCCCGTTTTCTCTCTCCCTCCCTTCTTAAAAAGTGGGGTTACGTTTTCTACCCTCCAATCCTCTGGAACTACTCCAGAATCTAAAGAGTTTTGAAAGGTTATTACTAATGCATCCACTATTTCTGGAGCTACTTCCATAAGTACTCTGGGATGCAGCCTATCTGGCCCTGGGGATTTATCGGCCTTTAATCCATTCAATTTACCCAACACCACTTCCCGACTAACCTGGATTTCACTCAATTCCTCCAACTCCTTTGACCCGCGGTCCCCTGCTATTTCCGGCAGATTATTTATGTCTTCCTTAGTGAAGACGGAACCAAAGTAGTTATTCAATTGGTCCGCCATATCCTGGTTCCCCATGATCAACTCACCTGTTTCTGACTGCAATGGACCTACATTTGTTTTAACTAATCTCTTTCTTTTCACATATCTATAAAAACTTTTGCAGTCAGTTTTTATGTTCCCTGCCAGTTTTCTTTCATAATCTATTTTTCCTTTCCTAATTAAGCCCTTTGTCCTCCTCTGCTGGTCTCTGAATTTCTCCCAGTCCTCCGGTATGCTGCTTTTTCTGGCTAGTTTGTACGCATCATCCTTTGCTTTGATACTATCCCTGATTTCCCTTGTTATCCACGGATGCACTACCTTCCCTGATTTATTCTTTTGCCAAACTGGGATGAACAATTTTTGTAGTTCATCCATGCAGTCTTTAAATGCCTTCCATTGCATATCCACCGTCAACCCTTTTAGAATTAATTGCCAGTCCATCTTGGCCAATTCACGTCTCATACCCTAAAAGTTACCTTTCTTTAAGTTCAAACCCATTGTTTCTGAATTAACAATGTCACTCTCCATCCTAATGAAGAACTCAACCATATTATGGTCACTCTTGCCCAAGGGGCCACGCACAACAAGGCTACTAACTAACCCTTCCTCATTACTCAATACCCAGTCTAAAATAGCCAGCTCTCTCGTTGGTTCCTCTACATGTTGATTTAGATAACTATCCCGCATACATTCCAAGAAATCCTCTTCCTCAGCACCCCTGCCAATTTGATTCACCCAATCTATATGTAGATTGAAGTCCCCCATTATAATTGCTTTGCCTTTGTCGCAAGCATTTCTAATTTCCTGTTTGAATCATTTGGTTTAGACACGACTGTGTTCTTATTTTCAAATTACTTACAAAGAGGATATGGTTAGTAATAGGATTCAGTTTGCATTTTAGTATTGATGCTGTGTGTGTCTTTGTGTGTGTCTGTGTTTGTGTGTCTTTGTTTGTGTGTCTTTGTTTGTGTGTGTGTGTTTGTGTTTTTGTGTGTGTTTGTGTGTGTGTCTTTGTGTATGTGTGTGTCTGTGGCTGTGTGTCTTTGTTTGTATGTCTTTGTTTATGTTGTGTCCTTGTGTTTGTGTGTACGTGTCTATGTTTGTCTTTGTGTATGTGTGTATGTGTGTGTGTGTGTGTGTGTGTCTTTTTGTGTGTGTATGTCCCTGTGTGTGTGTCTCCCTGTGTGTGCCTCTCTGTGTGTATCTCTCTGTGTCATGTGTGTGTGTGTGTGTGTGTTTATGTGTGTGTCTGTGTGTGTGTGTGTCTATGTGTGTGTTTGTGTATGTGTCTCTGTTGGAGTGCTTGGAGTGCTGTGAGGTTGGACTTGCAATGTTTTAAGACTCATTCACATTTTAAACTTTAATAAATCATTTTTCCATTTGCCATGTCGGCGTGTTCTTCATTACAATGGGTACCTAATAGGCAGGAATGGCTGCGCTATCGGAGAGCCACTAAGGGTGCATGGGGGGGGGGGGGGGGGGGGGGGGGGGGGGGGGGGGGGGGGGGGGGGGGTGTGGGGAGGGGAGGTGGACTGAATGCGTGGGGGAAGGAAAATGCAAGAAGCAGAATTGTGGGGCGAAGGGAGGAGGGGAAACTGTGAGTGAACTGCCAGCCCACCAACTGTAAGTGACTGAAGTGCCAGCCCACCAGCCATGACTCACTGAACTGCAAGTCCAAGAATCCATTCAGTCCATGATGTCCATACTAGCCCTCTGGAAACCAGTCCCTTCACCCCTCAACACCCATACTAGCACTCCAGAGATCCACACAAGGATTGACTTTCCTCCTTCATTGATGTGATCTGTAAAAAATATGAAAATGTCTAAAATTGATTGCCCACCCTCTCCCCCTTCTCTCTCACAGAGATTCTGTCGCCTGTTTTCAGCAGATTTTTCTGGCAGTTTCTGAGCTGCCAGCCCACCAGGCCTGAGTGACTGAGCTGCCAGCCCAAGAATCCATTCATCCCACAAATTGTCCATACTAGCCCTCTGGGAACCAGTCCTTTCGGCGCACAAAACCGATGTTAGCGCTCCAGAAGCCCCCACCCACTGGCCAGCAATATTGGAATTGGTGGAGAGGTGGCATATTGCGTTGGGGGCGCAGCCCTCCCGTTTGATGCTGGGACCCAAGGGGGCCCACTTAGTCTAGTGAACTTATACAAGAAGAAGTGTGGATGAATATCTTACTGGTTTTGCTACTACAATAAAGAAACTATTAATCAAGAGACTGTGTTTGGAAGATTTCCCTTTCGACGGCATTGAATGTCTCGGGGAGAGCTCGTGAGTGCGTTTCGAATATCTCCTGAACCCCTGTTTTAAATAATAGTGACTAAAGGAAAGGATCCTTGAAACGGTATGAAAATCTGTCACTATAAGTACTAGCCCAGATTATGTCACTTCATCAGTAATACCCCACAGTGTGTCACTCCATCAGTAATGCCCCACAGTTTGTCACTCCATCAGTACCACCACACAATGTGTCACTCCATCAGTACCACCACAGCGTGTCCCTCCATCAGTACCACCACCACAGCGTGTCCCTCCATCAGTACCACCACAGTGTGTCACTGCGTCAGTAGGGCCCCATTTTATCTCTCCATCTGTACTATCCCACTGTGTGTCACTCCATCAGTGGACGGAGAGAGGGCAGCCCGGAGAGGGGGAATAGAGAGCGTAGGAGAGAGAGTAACAGTTCAGAGAGAGTGACAGCAGTAAGGATGGAGGGAGAGAGAAAGAGAGGAGGGAGAGGTACTGCATCATTCGCCGTTTTATTTAGGTTTGGGACAATTCTGAGGCGGCAATGTTTCTATTATCTGAGTGTCGTGAATCTTTGGGTCGTTCCGCCTCAGAAGTGATGAAGGCAGAGAATGTTATTGTCCCATGTTATAATCAGATCTATTCCAGGCAAGCAATGAGTTGATGGTGACCGGGGTCCGTCAACGGGAGTGTGGAGTTGAGGTCACAGTCAGTGAAGCCGCGATCATATTGAGTGGTGAAGCAGTGAAAGGGAGGGGGGGGGGGGGGGGGGGGGGAGGGGGGGGGTGGGGGGGGGGGGGGGGGGGGGGGGGGGGGGGGGGGGGGTTTAGCCCGAGGTGATCTGTTGAACTAATTCCTCAACCTGTGGACAAAAGTCGCCCAGTCCAGTCCACCTTCAAACTGGGCACCAGAAGCCCTGAGAGTACACACAATTGCTGGAGAAACTCAGTGGGTGCAGCAGCATCTATGGAGCGAAGGAAATAGGCGATGTTTCGGGCCGAAACCCTTCTTCAGACTTCAGACCCTGAGCGGGTCCCTGGAATGTGGCATTGCCTTGCAGAGTGAAACGGATTGAAGGAAATCAGATAAACAACATGAGGTGGAGAGTTGGATCTGATGTAGCTTGAAACAATATCCCCTTTGCTGATACAATGCCGCCGCTCCCAATTTCCATCCCTCAGTATCTATCGCCACAATTCTCAGTCTGTGGAGTTTCTCAATCAATTCCCTGAATAAATCACAATCTGTCTCAGCAGGGATTTCACTCGGCTGATGTCATCTGTTTGTGAATAATTTCTCAATCTCTATTTTTAAACTCTGTTGAAACTTCACTGTCCCGGTGGAGACGGAAATGGTATAACATCTCCAATAATGTTCTGCCTCAGCATTTCATTTCGAGACATTACCGGTAGCTCACGGGGACACGTCGCTGGGCAGAGAAAATGGGGCAGCAATATTTGAAATATTTAAATGTGGAGAAAATCGTGTACGTGATCATTGCTGCCGTTGGAGTCCCTGGTAAGTGAGCAGAACAATTCAAGTTTTATCACTCCATCCGTGTGTTAACTGATGTTGACTGATTCTGATCATGTTACAAGTTCCCAACTAATGATCGTTGAACAAGAATATGTGAAGAATATCAATCCTCTCAGTGAAATATTTTTGACTTAACGTTGCAGTGATTTTTCTTATTTCCAGACAGCTGAAACTAACCCTATTTTTCTCTCACTGCCGGGAGCCACTAGAATGTTGTTCTTGCTACCTTACCCAACGTTGTCCCAGTGCTCGGGACAGGCAGGCAGGCAGGCAGGCAGCTCTCCGGGACGGTGTGACTGGGAGAGAAGAGTTTACATTGTGAAGTTCGCTGTGTGTGAGTTATTGATCAGTGACAATCCGCTCCTGTGGACACTGTGTCTCATTGTGGAGCCTGTCTGTCACAGTCGGATTCCACCCACAGTCTGTTGGTCAATAATTGGACCGATTTCCTGGACCAGCGGTCGCGGATCCACCGGCGTGTGTATGTTGTTACTGAACTGAACTCACTGTGGAATGAATCCATTAACGGAGCCACTCTGCTGCCGGATTCCATGGTATCCCTGCCTTCCCTCTGGATCCCTCCCTCCTCGTCCCCATCAGATGCCGAGTTCCCCGAACCCTGGTTAACCGCGTTCACAGTTAAGTCTGTGAACGCGGCCCCATCAGAGACTGTGAACAGCAGCAGGGTTAACTGTAGAAATGACCATTGCGCCTATTGTAGCGGGAGGCTGCTGATTCCCTCCCCGCCCTTTACCCCATCCACCCGTTGCCTTATCTCTTCTCCCCTGAAGCAGGCAGGCAGGTCGGGCACAGTCGGACCCGGTTATGACATTGTTAAACTTGCAGCAGCTACGCACCGACTCCAACACTCCTGATCTTCAGCTGAAAGTCGAGCCGGTGTTCAGCCTCGGAGACCGTGTTGAGTAAATGTCCAGTGTTCGTTCCCTTCTCTTTCCGCAGTGAATTTGGTGGCGATTGTGATCCTGTCCCGGGGAAAGTGTGGCCTCTCCACCTGCACCACTCGTTACCTGGTGGCCATGGCAGCGGCCGATCTACTGGTCATTATCACCGAGGTCATTTTGCGTCGGATCAAATATCATTACTTTTATTGGAGTTTCCTGTCCATCACCCCTGTGTGCAGTTTTAACGATGTACTGCAGTCTGCAGCTACAGACTGTTCTGTCTGGTTCACAGTCACTTTCACCTTTGATCGCTTCGTCGCCATTTGTTGCCAGAAGCTGAAAACTAAATATTGCACCGGGAAAACTGCGGCTGCGGTTCTGGCAACAGCCGGCGTTCTGTTCTGTCTGAAAAACGTTCCCCACTACTTCACACGGGAACCCCGAACAATCATCGACAATGTCCCGTGGGGCTGTCGCATGGTGGCCAGTTATTACACTGACCCCGGGTGGGTGGCATTTGACTGGATCGACACGGTTTTAACTCCGTTCCTCCCTTTCGCTGTAATCCTGCTGCTCAACGCTCTGACAGTCCGCCACATTTTAGTGGCCAGTCGGGTCCGTAAGGGGCTGAGGGGTGAGAGCAAGGGGGAGAACAGCAGTGACCCGGAGATGGAGAGCAGGAGGAGGTCTATGGTTTTACTCTTCACCATCTCCGGCAGCTTCATCCTCCTGTGGCTGACGCTGGTTGTAAACTTCGTCTATTATCAGATCACAGGAATTGGAAATGATCTGAATGATTCTCAATATATCTTTCACTACGTCGGGTATTTGCTGAGGAATCTCAGCTGCTGCACCAACACATTTATTTACGCGGTGACCCAGTCCAAGTTCAGGGAGCAGGTGAAGAGCGCGGTGAAATATCCGCTCACCTCAGTGTTTCGGCTCATTAATAAATCCCCGCCCTGAACGCATCCATCCATCCCAGAGGCGGCCGCAGTCTCTCCGCTCCGGACTCCGGCTCCTGACATTCACCACTGGAGCCATGAGGGAGGGAGGGAGGAGCTGGCCAAAGTTGACTGGGAAGATAGCCTAGCAGGGATGATGAGAGTGGAACAACAATGGCAGGTATTTGGGGGAATAATACAGAAGGGGCAGGATCAGTTCATTCCTAGGAGGAAGAAAGATTCCAAGGGGAGTAAGGGACGACCGTGGCTGACATGGGACGTCAGGGAAAGTATAAACATTAAAGCGAAGAAGTACAACGTAGCAAAGATGAGCGGGAAGCAAGAGGTCTGGACAACTTGGATAACAAAACACATATGTCAGGCTGTTATTCATCGATTATAGCTCGGCATTTAACACAATCATCCCCTCCAAGCTGGTTACCAAACTCGTAGAACTGGGTCTCTGCACATCCCTCTGCAACTGGATCCTCGACTTCCTCATTCACAGACCACAGTTTGTTCCTATTGGTGGAAATGTGTCAGCCTCGATAACAATCAGCATGGGAGCACCTCAAGGCTGCGTGCTCAGCCCCCTGCTGTACTCACTCTATACTCATCACTGTGTAGCCGGTCACAGCATGAACTCCATCACCAAGTTCACTGGCAACACCACTGTTGTGGGACGTTTCACTGATAGGGATGAGTCAGAGTATAGAAGGGAGATCGAGCAACTGTCCATATGGTGCCAGCACGATAACCTGGCCCTCAACACCAGCAAAACCAAGGAACTGATTGTGGACTTTGGAAGGAGTAGGATTGGGACCCACAGCCCCGTTTTTTCAACGGGTCGATGGTTGAAAGGGTCAAGAACTTCAAATTCCTGGGCGTGCACATCTCTGAAGATTTTTCCTGGTCCAAGAACAATGATGTAATTATTAAGAAAGCACATCAGCGCCTCTACTCCCTGAGAAGATTACGGAGAGTTGGTTTGTCAAGGAGGACTCTCTCTAACTTCTACAGGTGCACAGTAGAGAGCATGCTGACCGGTTGCATCATGGCTTGGTTCGGCAGCTTGAGCGCCCTGGAGAGGAAAAGACTACAAAAAGTAGTAAACACTGCCCAGTCCATCATCGGATCTGACCTTCCCTCCATCGAGGGGATCTATCGAAGTTGCTGCCTCAAAAAGGCTGGCAGCATTATCAAGGACTCACACCATCCTGGCCACACACTCATCTCCCTGCTACCTTTAGGTAGAAGGTACAGGAGCCTGAAGACGGCAACATCCAGGTTCAGGAATAGCTACTTCCCCACAGCCATATAACTATATAACCATATAACAATTACAGCACGGAAACAGGCCATCTCGGCCCTACAAGTCCGTGCCGAACAACTTTTTTCCCTTAGTCCCACCTGCCTGCACTCATACCATAACCCTCCATTCCTATCCAATTTATTTTTAAATGATACCAATGAACCTGCCGACACCACTTCCATTGGAAGCTCATTCCACACCGCTACCACTCTCTGAATTCCACTCTCATCAGGCTATTAAACCTGGCTTGGATAAAACTTTGATTATTAATAACCAATTATATGTTATTTGCACTTTATTATTTTATTTATTCATGTGTGTATATATTTATATTATGGTATATGGACACATTGATCTGTTTTGTAGTAAATGCCTACTATGTTCTGTTGTGCTGAACCAAAGCAAGACTTTCATTGTTCTATCAGGGACACATGACAATAAACGCACTTGAACTTGAACTTGGATTGGGTAATGATTAAATAACTATATAAGATAACCCAAAAGACCATATGGGGAAAAAAGATGAGGTAAGAGGAGAGAGAGAGAGAGAGAGAGAGAGAGAGGCCAGAGAGAGAGGGGAGAGAGAGGGGGGAGAAAGAGAAGGTTGAGAGAGAGGGGTGAGAGAGAGAGACTGGGGGAGAGCGAGGGTACAGAGAGAGGGGGGGAGAGAGTGAGGGGAAGAAATAGGGTAGAGAGAGGGGGGAGATAGGTAGAGAGAAGGGGAGAGAGAGGGTAGAGAGAGAGGGAAGGAGAGATAGGGGGAGAGAGATAGACAGGGAGAGAGAGGGGGGAGAGAGGGAGGAGAGAGAGTAGGGGAGAGAGATATACGGGGAGAGAGAGAGGGGGAAAGAGAAAGGAGAGAGAGGGGAGGGAGTGTTAGAAATATTTTTCCCAACAAACGACAGCAACAGTAATTAAGATATAACTTGAATGTTTAATGAGAGAAATTCACACAGTGCTGAGATCTGCGGGAGTCTCTCTATGCTCAAATAAATCAGTCAAAAATCTCAGTGAATAGCTTTTACTGAGTCACCAAGGTGAAAGAGAGAGAACAGGCAGTGATAAACACAGAGTGTCCACACCAAAGGCTGGCGCTATTCAGACTGACGATACAGAGGATTTACACATATCTTTATACTCATAAAACAGCCGTAAACACATGGTTAGTAATTTTCCATAACATGAACAAAGGAACACAGTTTACAAGATACCTAATGAAGTTTCTTAGTTAGGTTAGGGAGGCAAGGGAGTGAGTAGGGAGGAAGACACTTGCCAAAGCAAAAATAAGACTTTATTATTTGATAACATACAGACCACAGGATGATAGCATGAGAATGGAATATCACAAGGACGAGAACAGCTCTTATCTATGTTCTCTCAACTACTGCAAGGCCGGTCTTTAACGGCTCTTATCAGTTCTGCGGGATGACTGCAAAAGCCTGTTTACTAAATGCTAACATCTTTAACTCGAAATGGAGGTTATAGCTAAAATAATACTAATATAAGCTAAATAAGATGGAGAATAACCGCACTAACTTTCACAACGAGGTCAAGTATTCTTAAATGTACAGTCCCCAATTGCTATAGGGATGAATGTTTCTATCATTTTCCTCCTGTTTATACAATTTTCCAAAAATTCCCATCGTCTCGAACGCCTCCCCGGTTCCCTAACAACATTGCACTTTCTCCTGACTTTATGCAATCTGTTCATCCGCGGGGGTCCGTTCAGGCCATGAAGGTATTCATTAGATCAATGGCCACTTCTTCTTCCTCAATCCCCTTCTGAGGAATCAACTCGAATACCATCTGCATTTTCTTTGTAAGAGCTGTTTCTATTAGTTTTTGAGCCAGCCCTCGAACACATGGAATTATACAGCATCCCAATCCGGCCAATTCCCAAACCAGCTTTCAAGGAACCCTGTCCATGAAGTATCTATCCCGGAGTTCTCGGCCAGCTCCTCCGCCAGTGATGTTAACTCAGCCAAGGCCCTGGAGACTGAGCCATCTGGAGCAGTGTTATTTGGAATGAAGGTGCAGCACGATGGCCGAAACATGACACGCACGCCTCCTTTATTCGCTAATAACATGTCTAAGGCCATCCGATTTTGCCAGGCCATTAAGCTAGTTCGATCCAATTGTTCGACCATGCCTTTTATGGCATCTCTTGTCTAGTTAAAGAACCGCTGCTGATTGCAGTACAGATAGTTGATCCAGTCTACATTCTTATTAGTGGTTGACCACCAGAAAAAGACTGACTCAAATCCAGCGGCTATCTGATTTCGGGCCTTGAACTCATCTGGGACCCCTCTAGGGACCCCGATCTTGTCAATGTAGATGTGCACATCAAATGAACCTTTAATTAATTCCCGCTTATTCCTCTTCCCTGATCCCATCTCTCCCAGGTCCTTTCTTCCTTTTGCCCTCCTTAGGGTTCTTAGAGTGAAGGGTATTATCAGCTGGGTCATTGTGCACGTTCCCTTCCAGTTCTGGGGTAGCTTTGTTCTTAATATTCTACCTCCACAGTACCACCATACATCTGCCCTCCCAACTTTCTGTTGTGTCAGAAGGTTGATGTCTAATCCCAGCAGGGAACTTGGGCACGTAGCTGGTTTGACTCCGGAAATATTTACTGTCGCTACACAGTTCCCCAAGTTGCCCAAGAACGTTCCTTCCTCACTCCACCTAGAGAAACAATTAAATCCTCCCCCCGTTGGGATGGTGAATGGTGGTGGGACCATGTCCTTCACTACTGCCGGGACAGATAATATAGGTCTGAGCAGCTTTTATTCTTTAATGCTTCCTTTCCCGTGAACAGGGATAGCATGCATGTGACCCCTTCTGGTGAGTTATTAAAATTCAGGGGAAATGGGGTGGGGATGAGTTGTGGTTTGGCTGAAGCACAGGCATAACAATCCGTTTGCCCCAAAGTCTTAGCCGTATATCGCATCCACTCCAGCCAAGCATTCTCGTCTGGATACCCAGTTTCTATTTCCAGGGATTTATTCAGGTCTTTTACAGGGATAATTTTGATCGCCTGCTCTTCTGGTTTTACTATCGCCGAAGCGGGGTCCGGCTCTAGGGTGGCATTAGGTTTGGTCCGGTCTCCCACCTCTAGTCTGAACTGACAGCACCTATCTTGGGCCAGCGACATATCAACGCATATGTAATAATTCCCCCGATCCTTTTTACTTATTTGTTTTATTGTTATGAATGTTTGCCAACCGGGGTGATGGTGTGGGGTAGGGGGTTTAATCAGAGACCACCTTTTCCCTTGTTCTGCATTCCTATCTTTATAACCCCAGTATTCTGAGTGTTGGAACACTCTGCCCATCCTGTGCAGGGGGCTCGACACATGTATGTCCCATCTGTGGCGGTTCCCCGGTCTGTACACTTTCTCCCATAGTCTCGACAAGGGTCAACTCGGAATGTACTGGTCCCCCCCTCCTTCAGCCAGATGACATATTCCCCTAGACCCCCGAATATCAGGTAGTTCAGATACAGAATCAAGCCCTCAAGGTCGCAGCCGAAGAACTGGCTCCAGTTTTGCAGTTCATTTTCCAACAATCGCTTGACTCAGGTGATGTTCCACTGGATTGGAGGAAGGCTAACATCACTCCTCTCTTTAAGAAGGGTTCAACCACCAACCCAGCAAATTATCGTCCTGTTTCATTAACAAGTACTTGCTGCAAATTGCTGGAGCATTTAATTGATCTGATGCGACACGTGAGCAAACATAACATTCCTGCTGACAACCAACATGCATTTAGGAGGCATAGATCATGCGAGTCTCAGCTTATCCTGACGACAAATGGCCTGGCCAAGCACCTTGATAGTAACGTCATCACTGATTTAGTTGTGCTGGACCTTTCTTAAGCATTTGATATCATCCCACACCAGAGACTGCTTTGGAAGCTTGACTTCTATGGTATTCGTTCCAACACGAAACGATGGATTTCCAGTTTCCTGGCAAAACGGCTTCAGCGTGTGTGTGTGAACGGAAAGAGCTCCAATTGGCATCCAGTGTTAAGTGGTACACCACAGGGCACAGTACTTGGCCCACACCTATTTTTGCTTTACATAAATGACATCCATGAAAAAGTCGCAAGTACGACCAGACATTTCGCTGATGATTGTTTGCTGTACCGCCCAATGAAGTCAGCTGATGATGAAGATGCTCTCCAAATGGATCTCGATACTATGGTTGAGTGGTCACAACAATGGGGCATGCAGTTCAACCCTTCCAAATGCGAAACTATGCGTGTCACCAGAAAGAGGAATCCAGGCGAAACATCTTACAACATACTTGGTGCCACCCTTGAAGAATCCAAACAAACCAAGTATCTTGGCATCAAATTGCAGAATGATCTGCGTTGGAATGGTCAGACTCATCATGCAACGGTGAAAGCAACAGGTGTCCTAAACTTTCTGAGGCGCAACTTTCATCATTGTTCAACTTCTGTCAAGGAGAAGCTATACTTCACCCTCGTTAGACCTCATTTGGACAACGCAGTTGCAGCATGGGACCCATACACAAATAAAAACATTTCTTCCATCGAACGTGTCCAAAGACA
Organism: Leucoraja erinaceus; assembly: GCF_028641065.1. Taxonomy (NCBI): domain Eukaryota; kingdom Metazoa; phylum Chordata; class Chondrichthyes; order Rajiformes; family Rajidae; genus Leucoraja; species Leucoraja erinaceus. The sequence continues at coordinate 101,833 of NC_073390.1, forward strand.
GGCAGCTCGATTTGTTACTAACACCTATGAGAGAGAAGCGAGTGTCACCAAACTTCTGAATTCTCTGGGGTGGAACCCTCTCCAAGACGGACGTGAAGCTCACCGTTTGACCTGTTTTTACAAAATGTTAAATGGTCAGCTCGACATAGACTACAAGACCTACACCAAACCCAAACCAATTAGGAGCAGACGAGGGCATTCGATCCAATTTGTGATCCCAGCTACAAAGACAGATGTATACAGCAATTCGTTCTTCCCCCGCATAATTAAAGCATGGAATAATCTCCACCCAACTATAGTTACCCAACCAGATGCAACTAAATTTAAAGTAGCACTTTCTTCCCAATAACCCTTTCTGGCTTAAGCCCTCCCTTCACCACCTCCAGTTTAAATTCCATTTGGAATATTTTGGAGGACCAAGAAACCAAGAACCAAGTTGACTTTCAGTAATGGCACAATTACAGCTGCCATTTGTGGGTGAAATCTGGAGGGAAGATTTCTCAGGGATCAATCGTTACTGGGCCTATACCGTCGTTGAATCCCTGCTCCTCCTCCCCTTGTTCCAAGGGGCTTTTTATCCTTTTGCAGTGTGTTACATGTACCCACGTTGGTCTTTCGGCGATCCTTACTGCGGTGGGTGGTGAGTAGCACTTGGTATGGCCCGTTCCACCGAGGGCTTGACCACTTGTTTCTCTTGATGATCTTGACGAATTCCCAGTCTCCTGGTTCCAACTTTTTCAAGCGGTCCGCCTCTGTTGGTTCAGTGCTTGTTATTCCCTTTAACATGCGAGATTTGGTTATTAACATACTCTTCATGTAACTTGCCAACGTCTCGTCCTCAGCTACAGTTTCTGAGAACCTCTGTAGGATGGGATACGGAAGGGTTTTCCATACAGTATTTCATATGGGGATATTCCCCTTATGCTTGGCAACATTCTCATGTTTAGCATTACCAGTGGAAGGCAATCTATCCATGTGAATCCAGTCTCAGCCATTGTCTTTCTTCATTTGTTTTTTATAGTCCCATTGGGTCTTTCCACCAGCCCTGCCGATGGGGATGGTAGGAACAATAGTGTTTTACTTGTATGTTTAGGGTTTGTGTTAAGTTCTCTATTATTTCATTCACAAAATGGCTACCATTATCACTATCGATCCTTTCTGGGATCCCAAACCTTGGTATGATGCCCCAAAGGAGAGCCTTTGCCACTGTCAATGCTTGATTGGCAGAGGGAAAAAAACTTCAACCCATGGGAAAATACACTAATGGTATTTCTTTCTTGCAAGGCTCAAAATAAAATCCATATTTAAAATTGAGCCTTTGCCTCTGTCAATGGTCCAGCATTGGCCATTGTCTTTCTTTCCTCCCCTTGGGAAAAATACTTCACATTGGGAAATTCCAATCAAGGCCATAATCATTGGCAGTATGTTCTTTCCTTGCAATGGGTCAATTGCAATCTTTTCCTTGAAATCCAGTAAGCCATTGTCTTTCTTAATTTAAAAGTGTGGTACCTTGGGTGGGAGTTCACCAGCCCTGCCATGTTTGGTTGATTTCCTGGGGGTTTGTTTGTGTGTTGTTTTTTCTTGGTGTGATTGCCCACAAAATGGGCCATTTTTGGTGTTTGTTGTGGTGTTTGGATTGTGTTATGTTGAGGATTTGATGAATGTTGTGTTTGTTTTTAATGTAGGTTTGGTCCTGATTGAATTTTTTTGTTTCAGTTTCCTGTTTTTTTTGTTGGTTTGGGTGGCCATTTGTGGGTTTTTTGACAGGGACAATCACTTTTTGGTTTCATTGACCCATCTCCATGCTTGTGTGGTGTTCTGTGTGTGGATTGGTGGGGTTTGTTGTTGGGTATTTTTCCCTTTTGTTTAGTTTTGTATTGATTTGTTTTTGTGGGTTTGTGTTGTTGTTGGTGTTTGGTTGTGTGTGTAATTTGATGATTGTGTTGTTGTGTGTTCGTGTATGTGTGGTTGATGGTTTGGGTGTTTGTTGTATGTGGGGTGTGATTTATTGTTGGTTGGTTGTGTTGATGTGTGGTTTGTGTTTTGGGAGTGTTGTCTGTTTTGTTGTTTATGTGCTTGTTGGCATGATGTTGTTGTGTTGCAAATTTGTTGGATTTGATTGTGGTGGGTTGGTGTGTTTGTTTTTGATTTGTGTGTTGAATTTGTTTGTGTTTGAATGGCATTGATGGGCTTTGTGAATCTTGTGTGTTGTGAAAGTTCCATGGTGATGGGGGGTTGACATTTATTCCACCTTTCTTTGTTTGGTTTGGTTTTGGAAAATATGTCAATTTTGTTTTTATTTTTTTGTGTTTTTGATGATTTTGGGTTTTTTGAAGTGGTGTGTTTTAGACCACTTTGTTCCTGGTTTCTGTTTCACTTGTTGTTGACCCCCACCGCTTGTTTGTTTGTTTAGTAGTTTGATTGTGAATTTTTTTTGTGGTGTTGTGTTTTTTTGGAAGGGTTTGATTTGATTTGTTGTTTGTGTTGTTGTTTTTTTTTTTGTGTGTTTTATTTGTTTTTTTTTTGTGACACATGTGTGAAGAGGTTGAAATGGTGGTTGTGTGTTGTGAGTGTGTTGAGAATCCCCCATGTTTGCTTTGATAGTTGGTTTTTGTTTGTGTTTTGGTGTGTGTTGTTGATGGAATGTTGTTGTTTGTTTGTGTGTGGGTCAGTTTTTGTGAGTGATTTTTTTGTTTGGGGTGATGTTTTTGTGTTTGGTGGAATGGGTTTGATGAGTGTGTTTTTTGGTGATTGTGTGATTGATGAGTTGAATTTGGTGTTTTGTGGGATTTTTGATTTGTGTTATGTGTTGTGTGATTGAATGGTGTTAGTGTGGGTGTGTGTGTGGGTGTGTTTGTGTTTGGTTTGATTTTGGATTGTGTTGAATTTTGTGTGTTGTTTTGGGTTAGTTTTTTTTTTGTTGGATGTTTGAATGTTTTGTGTGAAATTTGTTTTGGGTGTGCTTGATTGGTTTGAGTTGGAAATGTTTGTGTGAGTATCTTGAATATAAAATTTTGTGAGGTGATGTGATTTTGTTGATGTGGGTTTTGAAGTTGGTGTGTGTATTTGTGAGTGGTGTGTGTGTGTGATATCATGGTTGTTGTTTGTTTGGTTTTTGTGTTGTTTGTGTGGGTGATGTTTTTGGGTTTTGTTGGGTTACCCCGTGGTGGGTGTTTTGTTGGTGTGTGTTTTGTATTGGGTTGTTTTGTTGAGTGGTGTTTGTTCTTGTTTGGTGTTGGATTGTGTTTTGTTTTTGTGGTTTGTTTGTTGTGATTGTGGTGATGTTGATTTGGTGTTGTGATTTGTTGTGTGGATGTTTGTTTTGTGTTTGTTTTTGTTTGTGTTTGTTGTTGTTTGATGTTGTTTTGTTGTGTGGTGTTGTTGGTTTTTGTGTTGTGTTTTGTTGTGTGGTGTTGTCAGGTTTTTTTTTGGTGTTTTTGGTGATCGGTTTTTCCCAGTCTGTGTTCCTTTTTTTGTGGACTTTGTTTGTTGGCATCACACCTCATTATACAGCATACGAGAAAATAGAGTTATCAGGCGTCCATCCTTGTGTCTCCACATTCCATCGTCCTGTTTCCCACCTTCTGTGTTCCACTTGTGCTTTTCTGTTGGTGGCGCAGCATTTTGCATGTTTGAAAGGACTTCATGGTCCACCTCCTGTATTTCTAGTCCCATCACCTCTTCCTCTCTCACTCCTCCTTGGGCTGCTTCCTTTGCCGCAGTGTCTGCTCTGCGGTTTCCATTACTAATTGGATCTTTTCCTTTAGTGTGGGTCGCTCACTTGCAGATGGCTTTTGGTAGCAGGACTGCATCCAACAGGTCGAGAATGAGGTCTTTATGCAGGATTAGTTTACCCGAGGAGGTGACCATCCCTCTATTTCTCCATTGAGCGGTGAAGACGTGTACCGTCGAGAAGGCGTATGCGCTGTACGTATAGATATTTATTCTCTTTCCTTTTCCCATCTTGCATGCTTCCATGAGGGCCACTAATTCGGTGGCCTGAGCTGAGTAATGGGCTGGTAATGGTTGTGCCTTCAATGTCTTGGTGTCGGTGACTACTGTGTAACTGGACTGGTTAAATCCCGTCTCATTCTTCTTGCAGGATCCATCAACATACAGGGTTAAGTCCGGGTTTCCCAGTGCCACGTCCTTCAGATCTGGTCTTGGCATCATTAATTTATCCGTCGCATCCAGGCAATTATGTGGCTCCCCGTCTTCCTCAGTTGGCATCAGCGTGGCTGGATTTAGTGTCGTACATCGTTCGATCGTCAGGTTAGGTTGTGACAGCAGGATGGCCATGCAGGACAGATGTCGTGCTGGCGACAAGTATGATATCTTTTGTTGTAATAATAGAATCGACACAGCATGGGGTACTCTTAACACCATTGATCGATACAAAACGATTGTGGCGGAGGCTTGTACCGCCAGCGCTGCTACTATTACTGCTTGGAGGCACGTTGGTAGAGCCCAAGCAACTTGGTCCAGTTTGGTCGAGTAATATGCTATTGGTCTCAGCTTTCCTCCATGCTCCTGCAAGAGGACGGATGTCATGTATCCCTTTTTACTGTCGACAGTTTGGATGAATGTTTTCTCTGAGTTTGGCAGGGCTAGTACAGGATGATACCAGTGCTCCCTTTACCTGTTCGAAGGCTTGCTCCCCTTCCCCTATCCATGTTATCATTTCCCTCACCGCCATAGGTTGGTGACAGATAAGTTCTAACAGTGGTCCGGACATTTCAGCATAACTCACGATCCACTGCCAACAATAGTTAGCCATACCAAGGAACTGCATCATTTCCTTCTTGGTATTGGGCTTTGGGGCGGCGAGCATTCCCAACTTACGGTTTTCATCCAGTTCCCATCCTTCCTGGGATATGTCATGTCCCAGGTACTTCACCTTTTCCTTACGCAGTTGCAACTTTCCTTTGCTTACTTTATGACCTTATTCTGACAGGAACTCTAATAGACATACAGTCTTCTAGGGTTGGAGAGCAAACTAGGATGTCGTCCACATATGGTAGGATTTTACTTTCTCGGGGTGGGGGGGGGGGGGGGGGTGTGAATCTTTCCAGATTCGAGCACATGGTCATAGAAAAAATGGTCGGTCTCTTGGAATACCCCTGCGGCAATCTGGTATATGTCCACCTCTTCTGCATTGGCCACCAGCTCCCCCCAAATACCTCCATCTCCCTCCTTGTTTCTTGGAGACTGACACATGTGGCCGGGAGGGATATCCCCTGAATAATTCATAGTCCTGTTTACTCAATTTGACAGCGGCGGCTGCGTTCCCTTGTTCGTCCCATTACAGGGAGGTCAGTGTCACAGTGGAACATGGTTTTTCTCATAATTTCTATCCGGCCCCGTGGTATATTTAAACCACATGGTACAATGCAATACTCCAGGTCTACGGAAAATCGTTTCTGGAGGAATTTTTCCCTTTAATTCTCTAATCAATTTGTCCACTATTGCCACCGGTCCGTTTTTTGCCAGGTCAATGGTGTAATAGTAGTGGGGTTCGCCCGCCCCTTCTTGAACCATTATGTCTGCATTGCCTGGCACTAGACGTACCGCCCTCATTCCTTGTGCCATGGGCATGACACCTATTTTACTTCGGAGTCACGTGAGTGACTACATGAAGAACCCGCCAGTACGCATGCGTGTCATTATCGCTACACGCATTGCAATGAGTCATTGGGGGAGGAAGGACGTTCCTCCCAAACGGCAGGTTTGGAAACCTGCAACAGTAGGTAAGAGAACTTCGTTTCTTTTTTACGTACCTTTGTTTACAGGAAGGCTGTGGAAAGCTGGCGGGGGAGAGCTGCTATATAGGAGCAGGCAGCCAGCAACGGCCGGTGGCACGACAATCTCCCTTAGCGGGAGCCGGTGCGACTTCAGCTCCAGCAAGGGTACGGGTCGCTGACAACCGATGGAGCACTCCGGAGCCGTCAATCTGACGACTCGGACAACAGCCCAATGACCTACACTACATGGGTCTGTGGGGCTGAGAAACTACAAATAGCAGCGAGTGGTCGGTGCCCGTGAGCACCGGGTACGCGTTGGAGCTGCTGGGCCTGCGTCGCGAGCGGCCAGTTCCCCGAGAGGACTGCACCGTGTTGGAGCACTGCAGGCCCAAGTGGGAAAGGAGCGGCACAGTGCAGAGCACTGCACTGTGTTAAAACTACCATACCTGCGGTTGCGAGCGGCCAGCTCCCTGAGAGGACTGCATCACGCTTTGGAGCACCGCAGGCCAACGGCACTACAGGGGACTCAGTGCCCGTGAGCATTGCAACGCGTTGACACTGCGGGACCTGCACCTGCGAGAACATACCGCGTTTTCAGCGATGCAGGTCCAAAAAAGAAGAACTAATCCTCGAGTGGGTAAGTCCCATAGCAGCACCTTATACAGGGCTGTATCTCACTTCTACTATTACAGGGAAGTGCTTGAGGAAAAGACAGACTCAGGCAGCAGGAAGCAGCACCTTTTCTATAGGGCTATAATCATGTTTCTCTCCCCCCAGTAGACTCTTTTGTCAGAAGAGTGCTGGGGTCAAGTCTAGGGCAAACCCTGGACAGGTAAACAGATGTAAGAGCTGTAATAATGAGGTGATGCCTTTTCTTAGTCACAAAGTACATAGAGTGCATTATTGGTCCTTTCCTGATAGAAATACAGGAATACTTATGTTGTGACTGAAGGATATAGCAGTCCAAATATTTACTGACAAATTCCATTCCCATCTGGGAAGTCACACGGGAATGTTTGTCTATGTTTCAGGGGGAACAACAGTACAGCTGTGAGTAAAGCTAACTGGGAAAGATCTACAAACCAGGTTAGAAGCCAGCATAGACCATATGTTTTCTATCTACTGCAGGGGCAAACATTAGCTGACACCATAGCTGTCACTTGCCACTGGGGATTGTAAATCCCTGAATGTACTAAACTAATCAATTTATGCATTTGGTTACATCCAACCGGGATTGACATGGGCCTGTGTAAACCCGAAACCTCCTAGCAATATCTTTTTATTTGGAGGTGACCGATCTAGAAGGTCAAGGAGTTGGACAATGAAGCCAAATTGGAGCTCATCTAAACGTCCAAACATCATCCTCAAAGGTATCGCCCCTATATCTGAAGATGTGTACACCCACAACACACGGCCTCGGGGATCCAGATGAAAACAGTAAAACCGGAGTGGAGCTTGGTGCGAGAAGACATCGAATAAATAACTTTTGACACATATCTTAAACAGTATCCGGGGATACACAATAGAATTTTACAACACATAATCTTCTAGTCCAGCTGATATATCGAGAGAGGAATTTGGAGGAGAACACCAAATGGATATTGGGCTATAGTATTTGCTGATGTTTCTACACGATATGGAACACCAGATGCCGATCTACTCGTATCCAGACATAATCACCAATTACCAAATATGTCATATGGGATACAGACACTGGACATCAGCAACAGATGGGTTTTTTTTTTTAGCTGCATTGCAAGGGAAGAATTATTATCTACGCATTCCCTTCCTAACAAAATAGGATATGGCGCTTGACACATCAAACATAGATCAGATCTCGGCTTTTTGGCCAAGATCAAGCATAATATCTGTTCTTATCAGTTTAAATATCTGATATGTCCCTTATGTAGGGACCATATATTAAAAAAATAAATAAATAAATAAATAAAATTAATAATACGATATATTCGTTTTAAGAACGGAAACCTTTTCTATTGTTAAGTATATTCATTTTAAGAACGAAAATGGCAAGCATTGATTCAAAATATGCTTACTATTTTCAGTACCCATAACAGGTGACCACGGACGTTATTTTTATCTAATTGGGTGGCTCAGCTCTAGCATTATAGAGCACTACCTAATGTGTTTACATTAGCACCTAGGTTATTTACAAAATATAACAACCAGCCACACAATGGTAATGGCTTATTTGGATGACATACTAATTGTGCGGGAACTTAGGACGGGCTGAACAAACGGTAACAGCCACAACAATTATTTGGAAACTAGGATTCATTATCCATCCAATTTAATAAAAATTAAAGCCTTCAAACTAAAGGGATTATTTGGGGTTCACCAATAACTCAGTTCCTAATGTCAGTAACTTTGCCAACAGAGGTTACAACCTTAATAGAGGCATACAGCAAAATCATTGACATGAGGATAAACCATCCATCAGACTGGTAGCAAGAATTTTGGCAACAGGTGGTACTGGGAATATGGTTTCCAGCCACATAATTCAGACCCTTACATTATAAAGATTTACAGAGGGCCAAAATATGAGCTCTTAAAATTAATGGTGATCATTTCGATAGAATGATGAAGCCATACAGAAGCCATATTGGAACTAAATGGTGGAAAGATAACATTGGGCATTGCTCCAATCCTATCATTGTCAGCAACCAGTCTATGGTCCTACATATGCATGCTATGCACTAGGATGGTGTGTTAACAATTCCATCTCCAGCTGTGGAGGAAGATGGAATACACAGGAAGCATCATTATTACTAACACTGGGCATAACTACCTGGAAATGTTGGGTGTTTTTTTCATGGCCTAAAGTCATGTTGCTCTGGAATATGTTAAACAGGTTATTAGATTATAAATTAACAATACTACTGTGGTAGCACATATCAACTGTGGTAGCACATGGGTGAAAGGGAATCTACATCATGTAACAATCTGGCCAACACAATTTGGCAACCTCATCAGTAGGGGTGTTTTTAATAGTACCCGACTGACCTACCCAACCATGGTTCTCGGCGGTACTGGGAATGAGATTAGAACCATGCAGCACCATCCTAAACAGACGATGAAGAATGGGGAAAACCACCCATGCCATGAACATATAAATCGCTTAAATCGTAGAGTCTGAAAGCGCCGCTATTACATCTGGGACTGACGGCCAGAGCAATGGACATGATCACAGCGGGCCACAGACAATCAACCTAAAGACAATGTCTAAAATACATAAACTAATGGGAGATGTGTTGCAACCATAATACATCATCCAGCCTGTTTGGCAGCTTTGTTAACCGACAGGGGCTTAGCATTAGTGACGTCAACTGTGCCAGAAGTGGTCCATCTACTTACCTATGGCAAGAGAACGGAACAACAGCTTATGGGGGACACTTTGATGGGAATTCCCCAAAGACCGAGTATTCCCAAATATGGGACATCAGCATCGTCTTAACGTTGTTAAAGAACTGGGCTCCAGCTACAGCGCTGTCATCACAGCTTTTTGGCATTTTACAAAACTGTCATGCTGATGGCTTAGGTCACGGCACTAAGGACTCAGTCCCTACCAAATTAAGGCTGGATAACTTGACCATTCACCTGGCAACTTACACTTCTATATTCAGGAATTAGGGAACTAAACAGACAGGGGTCAGCGGGCCTTAAAATAACATTTTTAGAGCCTAACCTACAGATGATTGACTGTTGTGAGAAATCTACAAATATACATGGAACAAACCAAGACCATCAGTGGCACAGAAGAGGAACTTCTCATCAACGACGAGAAGTTCTACAGCCTCATTAAAGAATAACAGGCCAGACCAGCTAAATGGCTAACATAGTATTGACCAAAGTTGGTGTAAACACTAACTGGGTTAAAATCTCACTCCACCAGGCTGCAGCAACGTCGGCAGCATTTAAATTGGAGGTTCCTATGGATAAAATCCTCAGGACTGCAGGATGGCCATCGCAAAGAACATCCTAAAGATTATAACAAACCAGTAATGGAAACTAGAATTTTTCAGAAACATTGTTAAGTTTCTGTACCATAATTTACCCCAAAAAACAGGGGCTATCAATTATTATTAACTTTATGGTTATTTATATATATCATAATGATGTTTAATATGTTATCACTATTCTCCCCAAAACCAAGGCAGATGTGATGATGGACTCGTTCCACGGCTTGAATCACAGAGCTTTGAAATCTTCATGGAGTCACTCACGTGACTACGAAGTAAAATAGTAAGATTAAATGAGAACTTACCAGTTCGAAGTTTGATCTGTATTTTATGAGGAGTAACGTTGAGGGAATACATGCCCTCCGCTCCCACCCTTGATCATAAACACGACTGGTATCTTTTCTCTAATCTTACTATGCTTAAGTCATTACAGGTATCTGTGATTCACTCCGCTGCTTTGAAGAATGACACGCATGCGTCCTGGCGGGGTTCTTCACGTATTCCCTCAACGTTACTCCTCATAAAATACAGATCAAACTTCGAACTGGTAAGTTCTCGTTTAATCTTACTATTTTCAGTCCCATCATAACATCTCTTCCCAAGAGGTTTACTGGACATGTGGCGGACACTAGTACCTGCTCTTCCCATTTGGCGTGGGACAGGGGTTCTTCAAACTGTAATGGTTTGGTCAGGTATTCTACATTCTACATAGAGAGGCCCGGGAACTGTTGGAGCGAATGGAGGAGGGTCAGGGCTGTGAGTATTTAAATCGAGCGCGGGGCTTGGTTTCACAGAGGCCCGGGAACCATTGGAGTGAGTGGAGGAGGGTCAGGGCTGTGAGTATTTAAATCGAGCGCGGGGCTTTTACCGAAATCTGTAGCGTTCCACACTTCATAGGGAGGGTTCTGGTGGAAGCCGCTGGTTGGTGGAAGCAGACTAGAGGAAGCAGCTGATTGGGTGCAACCTCAGGTTAGCATTTCTGCTTTCTGGTTAAAGGTACAGTGCTTTAGTAAAGGTACAGTGAGCCAAGGGTACAGTGGGTTAAAGGTACAGTGAGCCAAGGGTACAGTGAGCCAAGGGTACAGTGCTTTAGTAAAGGTAAAGTGGGCTAAGGGTACAGTGCTTTAGTAAAGGTACAGTGCTTTAGTAAAGGTAAAGTGGGCTAAGGGTACAGTGCTTTAGTAAAGGTACAGTGCTTTTTGTTTATATAATAATGGTGCAGTTTAAAGGTCAAGAGGGAGCAGCTGTTGGGAGTCAGATACCTGCTGATTTCTCCCAGCAGTTTCTATTGTATTATACTTGTATCGGATCCAGGGTAAGGCGGGAGAATGACAGTCAGAGCAGTGTACTGTTCTGGATGTCAGATGTGGGAGGTCATGGTGTCGGATGGCCCTCCAGACGTCCACATCTGCACCAGGTGCATCGAGATGGGGCTCCTAAGGGACCGTATTAGGATCCTGGAGCAGCAGCTCGATGACCTCTGTCTGGTCAGGGAGAGTGAGGAGGTCATACAGAGGAGTTATAGGGAGGTGGTCACTCCAAAACCACGGGAGACATGTGGGTCACGCTAAGCAAGGGCAAGGGGCAGCGGCAGGGACAAGTGAGTACTCCAATGTCGGTACACCTTGCAAATAAGTACTCCTGTTTGAGTACGGATGGGGGTGACAGCCCACCCGGGGGTAGCGACAGTGGACGGGCCTCCAGCACAGAGACCGGCCCTGTTGTTCCAAAAGGTAGGGACAAAAAGAAGAGGGCAATAGTAATTGGGGACTCTATTGTTAGGGGGTCGGATAGGCGATTCTGTGGACGCAGTCGGGAGACCAGGATGGTGGTCTGCCTCCCTGGTGCCAAGGTCTCGGACGTGTCTCAACGCGTTCAAGATATCCTGAAATCAGATGGAGAGGAGCCTGAGGTCGTGGTACATATTACAGGGATAGACAGAGTTGATGTGGACAAGCTTTTCCCTTTGAGGATACGGAAGATTCAAACAAGAGGACATGACTTCAGAATTAAGGGACAGAAGTTTTGGGGTAACATGAGGGGGAACATCTTTACTCAGAGTGTGGTAGCGGTGTGGAATGAGCTTCCAGTGGACGTGGTTGCGGCAGGTTCGTTGGTATCATTTAAAAATAAATTGGGTAGGCATATGGATGATAAGGGAAGGGAGGGTTATGGTATGAGTGCAGGCAGGTGGGACTAAGGGAAAAAAGTGTGTAGGGCCGAGATGGCCTGTTTCCATGCTGTAATTGTTAATTGTTAACATGCAAAAAATGTCTATTGGTTCTAACATGCATGGAAAAAGAGTGTCTATTAGTTCTAAAATGCTTGCAAAAAGTGTCTATTGGTTCTAAAAGTCTTGCAAAAAGTGTCTATTGGTTCTAAAATGCTTTCAAAAAGTGTCTATTGGTTCTAAAATGCTTGCAAAAGTGTGTCCATTGGTTCTAAAATGGTTGCAAAAAGTGTGTCTATTGGTTCTAAAATGCTTGCAAAAATTGCCTATTGGTTCTAAAATGCTTGCAAAAAGTCTCTCTATTGGTTCTAAAGCTTGCAAAAAATGTCGATTGATTCTAAAATGCTTGCAAAAAGTGTCTATTGGCTGTTGTTGTGGTGGCAACTGCTTTGAAAGGCTGCACTGCAAAAAAAAATGGCTGTTGTTGGTGCTGGTAACTGCTTTTAAATGGCTGCATTGGGGAAACAATGGCTGTTGTTGGTGGTGGTAACCACTTTTAAATGGCTGCACGGGAAGAAAAGTGGCCGTTGTTGGTGGAGGTAACTGCTTTGAAACGTTGCACTGCAAAAACAAACCGGCAGTTGGTGGTGGTGGTAACTGCTTTAAAAGTGTCTATTGGTTCTACCATGCCTGCAAAAAGTGTATCTATTGGTTCTAAAATGATTCCACAAAGTGTCTCTATTGGTTCTAAAATGCTTGCAGAAATTGCCCTTAGGGCTTTATTCTTTGGAGCGCAGAAGGTTAAGGGGGGACTTGATAGAGGTTTTTAAAATGATGAGAGCGATAGACAGAGTTGACGTGGAAAAGCTTTTCCCACTGAGAGTAGGGAAGATTCAAACAAGGGGACATGACATGAGAATTAAGGGACTGAAGTTTAGGGGTAACATGAGGGGGAACTTCTTTACTCAGAGAGTGGTAGCTGTGTGGAATGAGCTTCCAGTGAAGGTGGTAGAGGCAGGTTTGTTTTTATCATTTAAAAATAAATTGGATAGTTATATGGATGGGAAGGGAATGGAGGGTTATGGTCTGAGCGCAGGTATATGGGACTAGGGGAGATTATGTGTTCGGCACGGACTAGAAGGGTCGAGATGGCCTGTTTCCGTGCTGTAATTGTTATATGGTTATATGGTTATATGGTTCTAAAATGCTTGCAAAAAGCGTCTATTGGCTGTTGTTATGGTGGTACCTGCTTTGAAAGGCTGCACTGCAAAATAAATGGCTGTTGGTGGTGGTAACTGCTTTTAAATGGCTACACTGCTAAAAAAAACTGGCTGTTGTTGGTGGTGGTAACTGCTTTGAAAGGCTGCACTGTGAAACAAAATGGCTGCTGTTGCTGGTGGTAACTACTTTGAATGGCTGCACTGCAAAAAAAATGTTTGTTGTCGGTGGTGGCGACTGCTTTAAAAATGTCTATTGGTTCTAAAATGCTTGCAAAAAGTGTCTATTGGTTCTAAAATGCTTGCAAAAAGTGTGTCTATTGGTTCTAAAATGCTTGCAAAAAGTGTCTATTGGTTCAAAAATGCTTGCAATAAGTGTCTATTGGTTCTAAAATGCTTGCAAAAATTAGTTCTAAAATGCTTGCAAAAATAGTCTCTTTTGGTTCTAAAATGGTTCCATAAAGTGTCTATTGGTTCTAAAATGCTTGCTGAAATTGTCTTTTGGTTCTAAAATGCTTGCAGAAAGTGTCTCTGTTGGTTCTAAAGATTGCAAAGAGTGTCTATTGGTTCTAAAATGCTTGCAAAAACCGTCTATTGGCTGTGGTTGTGGTGGTAACTGTTTTGAAAGGCTGCACTGCAATATAATTGGCTGTTGGTGTTGGTAACTGCATTTAAATGGCTGTACTGGGAAAAAATGGCTGTTGTTGGTGGTGGTAACTACTTTTAAATGGCTGCACTGGAAAAAAAATAGGATGTTGTTGGTGGTGGTGGTAACTGCTTTTAAATAGTAGCACTGGGGGGGAAATGGCTGTTTTTGGTGGTGGTAACTGCTTTGAAAGGCTGCACTGCAAAAACAAATGGCTGGTGATAATCCATTATATATTAACACTCTGTGGCTGTGTGTGTGTTACTGGCTGGGTGTGTTTGTGGGTGCCGGCCTTTGATTCGTTGCTACGCCAACACCACATGCAGAAATGCCGAGATATTTTCCATTTCGGTAGAGATTTCACCTTTACATCCACATATCCACTCCTGATTAAATGTTGTCGTGTTTATGTACACATTTTAAATAAAATCCTTCCCTCCTTTGCCCCCCTCTTCATCTCCTCACACTCCTCCACCCACCCCCCTCCATCCCACCCCTCCCCTCTCCGCCCCCCCCCCACTTCCCCTCTCTCCGCCGCTCTCTCCCCCCACCCCCTCTACCCCCTCTACCCCCTACCCCATCTCCCTCCTCGCCTCTCCCCCTCCCACAAACCTGTCTCCCCCCCCCCTCTCCTCCTCCTCCTCCTCCTCTCCATCTCCACTCATACCCTCCCCCTCCCTCACCACAACCCCCCTCTCGTCCCCCTACCCCCTCCCCCAGCACTGTTCTCCCTCTCTACCCTTCCCCTCCTCCTCCCCTCCCTCACCTCTCTCTCACACCTCTCATTCTCTCTCCCCTCCTCTCCCCCCTCTCTCCCCCCCCCCCCCCTCTCCCTCTCTCTCTCCCTCTCTCCCTCCTCCCCCCCCCCCCCACCCCTCTTCACCCCCAACTCCCCCCCCACCCCTTCCCCTCTCTCTTGCACCACACTCCCCTCTCCCCCTCACTCCCCACTCTTCCTCCCCCCCCCCACCCTCTCTCCTTCCCCCTCCATCTCTCCCCCCTCCCCCCCCCACCTCTCTCTCCCCTTCCCTTCCACTCATCACCTCATCCCCTCTCTCCACCTCTGTCCCTCCCCTCTAACATCCCCTCCCCCCCTTCCTACCCTCCCTGCTCTCCTTCCACTCCCCACTCTCCCCCCCCCCCCCCCCATACCCTTCTCTCCTCTCCCTCCCCAATCTCTCCCCTTTCCTCCTCCCCCTCTCCCCTCCCTCCCCCTCTCCCTTCCCTCTCCGTCTCCCCCCTCCCCCTCCTGTATGTTTGGGGGGTGGTTAGTGTAAGTGTGATGCCACAGCCACCCCCCCCCCCCTCCCCCCCCGCATTGGGGAAACAGATCCAACGGGTCTGCACTTGGTCTAGTTGCTTTTAAATGGCTGCACTGTAAAGAAAATGGGTGCTGTTGGTGGTGGTAACTGCTTTCAAAGGCTGCACTGCAAACAAAATGGCTATTGTTGGTGGTTGTAACTGTTTTGAAAGGCTGCACGGCAAAACAAAACGGCTGGAAACGTGACAACTTCCTGTTTGCACAAATATTGATTTTAGATAAAACGCTACCACTTACAGCTGTGATTTTTGACCATCTTACTCAGTTCCTCGCCACTCATCAGGTGCAGAGAATTCATCCCATTGTGAGATTCAAAAATCACAAATGCTCTTGAGACAAATTCAGACAAAGAAGTGTTTTTATTAATTTCATATTCTGCAGAATAGGTGCCTCTCCTCTGATGTCCCCTAGAGGCACAAAGAAAATGGAGATGCTTTCTATCTTTATACCTTTCTTCACTATGGTCACTACCTCATGTCTCCCCATCGAGTTTCGTCCAATCATAACATAAAGCCCACATTCCCACGAGAATGTCCAGGAATGTCTCGGACCATCTCCTGACGTCAAAGACTCCCAAGGCTTCTGCTGAAGTTTCTATCTGTTTGCTACTTTTTATCTAGAATTTCTCTCTGTTCTGTATATTGTTACTTTATTCTACCAGCAGTCTGGCTTCTGCTGATAAGCTAATTTCTTTCTAAGTTATATTTTTCAGAGTTCTGGTATAAATCAACCATCCCTATTAACCCTTTTCTCACAATCCACCATTTTTCTTTTTGCTACGCATCTTTTGATTTATACAATATCTTCCTTTTCTAGTGCTAGCAGCAGATTCTTCGCCTCCCTATCCTCCTCTCGCTAGTCATACTGTGTTCTGAAGGCCAGCGCAGGGAATGATACAACATCCGAATAGGCACAAAGTCAATGGTTCCTTCCCTTCACGCACAGTCTACGGGCTGATATTGTCTGGTGGGGCCTCCACAGGACCCTTAAATCGGTTTGCGTGTGTCCACCCTTTTTCTTTTGTTCGTACTGCTGTCTCGGTGATTAATAACACAAGGTAGGGTCCAGTCCACTTTGGTTGCAGCTTTTCTTCTTTCCATGATTTTACAAGATTCGCAGTTCTCTGCTTTCACAGAATGGATTGGCAAATCGAGATGGAGACTCTGTGCCAGCAGTCCCTTGGTTTTTAATTCTGTAATAGAATGAGATACTGCCAGTAAACAGTTCCTTAAGAAAACATCATTACCATGGTGGGTATTCATTCTATCTTTCCCAAATAATAAAAACCTAACTTGTTCAACCTTTCTCTGTATCTTAGTTGCTGAAACCCAGTCAACATTCTAATTGATCTCCTCTGTACTCTCTATTTTGTTAACCTTTTTCCTATAATTATGCCTACCAAAATTATACACCATACTCCACAATTGACCTCACCAATACCTTGTACAATTTAACATTACAACCCAACTTCTATACACAATGCTCTGATTTATAAAGGCCAACACACCAAAATCTTTCTTTACCATCCTTTCTACACGAGATTCCACCTTCAGGGAATTATACACAGTTATTCCTAGATCCCTCTGTTCAACTTCATTCCTCAATTCACAATCATTTACCATGTAAGTCTAATTTGAATTTGTCCTGCCAAGATGTATCACCTCACACTTATCAACATTAAATCCATCTGTCATGTTTCAACCCAGACTTCCAAATGACCTAAATCTCTCTGTACATTTTTTAAAATCTAGTTAATTATTCACAACACCACGTATTTTAGTATAATCTACATACTTCTTAATCTATCTTACCACACCAACATCCATATTATTGATTCACATGACAAACAACAGTGGACCCAACACACATCTCTGAGGTACCCCTCTAGTCATTGACCTCCAACCTGATAAACATCCATCCACCATTACTCTCTGACATTTCCCAACAGTCACTTTTAATCCATCTTGCTATTCCTTACTAACCACTTCTTAACCAACCTTATTTCCTTTATTGAACTTTGTCAAAGGCCTTACTGAAGTTCACCACTTTAACCTCATCAATTTTCCTAATAACCTCTTTTAAGAAAAATCATGATTAGTCAAATGTCACAATCACAAATCCATGCTAATTCTTCCTAATCCTACCCTATTTGTCCAAATTCCTATAATATTGTTTTTAGTATCCTTTCCATTATTTCCCACCACTGATGTCAAACAAGTTCTTGTTAAAACTCTACTCTTCTTTGTCCTCCTGTTCAATTACCTCAGGGCTATTATCTATTCGTACCTGTGGGACAGCCCTCATGTAATTATTGAAATCGTACTAGGTATCTCAACCTTCTAAACGAACATCGGTCGGTGATTTAGAAAACTCATACATACACCTTGTCTTCAGGTTTAAAGGGTCCTTCTTCCTGGTCCATCTCCGACAGCTTTTACTTTACCTGTTCATAAATAGACTTGTATATCATTATTAACTGTTTCATATACTTTTTAAATTCTATCTGTAACTGTTCCAAACTCGGTCCCTTGCAGGAACTTCTCCATTGTGTCACCTGCTGGTTAGTTTGCATGCAACATTTCTTCAGTGCCAATGGCAGAGCATTACACAAATCTTATTTATTTTAACCTTCAATTTTCCATTTATTCTTTTCATCAAATGAAAACAATCCGTTGTCAAAGCTGATTTCTGTAGGTTTACCAAACCTCTTAATTACCTTATTCAGCATAAACGACACTACAGTGCTCATACCTAAATCGATTCAGACTTACCCTGGACATCTCTTCCAGATGCTGTTTCAGCTGCTTTGTCTGCATTTTAATTTATTTATTTTACATGTACTTTTTCCAATTCACCATACAATTGCAAAATTTCCAATCTAGTCTGAACTATATCCTGCCTTTCCCAAGGTCATCATCTGCTGTCTTATATTCTGAAGTATTTCTCTCTCTTCACTTGTGGAACAAACCAACAAATTGTCCACATCAGCAAATACTTTCTAAGGGTATGCCATATAACCATATATCGAACCTGCCTCCACCACCTTCACTGGAAGCTCATTCCACACAGCTACCACTCTCTGAGTAAAGAAGTTCCCCCTCAACTTTCAACTCTGGCTTTCCCATCTAATTAAAAAAACCTACCTCATCCTAGCCTTTCTTGACATCCTTCCTTAAATCCCTTTCTCTCTCTTGGGGACCCCAGTCCTGTTAGGGTTTATAATCTCCAGATTAATTTCACTCCTGATAGGACTTTGAGGAAAAGTTCCCCAAGACATGTATTATTGGCATGTAATTCTCTGGCCCCGCTTGGTTCCCTCATAGGACTCACTTGTGTCAGTTCATCACTTTTTTCAGTCTTTTCAACCAGGGGCTTTGTTCATTGACATTGACCGCAGAGACCAACTGTTTGCTGAATCGGGGGTTGGAAATAAATGACGATCCCACCACCTCCTTCAATTCTGCTTGACTTTAAGAAGAATGACTTCCACCACAATAGTTCATAATATAATGTTCACTGGTTGCCTTCTTTTTCTTGTTCATTTTCAACTCTCCACCTTCTCATTCCCCTTTGTTCCTTGGGGTTCACCTTAAGTGGGTAACATTTGCTGAGGGGCCTGCATACCCTCGGTCATGACGGCATCCAACCAGAAGATGGCGCTGTAGCCGGTAAGTTTGTGAGCGGCGGCCATGTTTGTAGTCTTTTGTCGGCCCGGATGTAACAACTTACATCATGCATCTTTATCTTAGTGGTTCCCACCATTTTTACCAATGGTGCCTTCAAATATTTCATGGCCAATAATCGTCCCACGTTCTCCTCCTCCAAAGCCCTAATCCATTTCCTTCCCCATCAGGGATATAGGGTGAGGCATTTTTATTTATTATTTATTTTAATTTTTTTTTTTTTATTTTTTTTAGCCCTCTCAGTTTATGGGTGCCCCAAGGGATAATCTGTCATCCTGTCGTCTCCTACTTCTGTCTCTCTCTCTCTCTCTCTTTCTTTCTGTGTCTCTGTCTTTCCTCTCTCTGTCTGGCTCTCTCTCTCTCTCTGTCTGGCTCTCTCTCTCTCTCTGGCTGTATCTCTGTGTCTGGCTCTCTCTCTCTCTCTGGCTGTATCTCTGTGTCTGGCTCTCTCTCTCTCTGTCTGTATCTCTGTGTCTGGCTCTCTCTCTCTGGCTGTATCTCTGTGTCTGGCTCTCTCTCTGTCTGTATCTCTGTGTCTGGCTCTCTCTCTCTCTCTCTGTATCTCTGTGTCTGGCTCTCTCTCTCTCTGGCTGTATCTCTGTGTCTGGCTCTCTCTCTGTCTGTATCTCTGTGTCTGGCTCTCTCTCTCTGGCTGTATCTCTGTGTCTGGCTCTCTCTCTGGCTGTATCTCTGTGTCTGGCTCTCTCTCTGTCTGTATCTCTGTGTCTGGCTCTCTCTCTGGCTGTATCTCTGTGTCTGGCTCTCTCTCTCTGTCTGTATCTCTCTGTGTCTGGCTCTCTCTCTCTGGCTGTATCTCTGTGTCTGGCTCTCTCTCTCTCTGTCTGTATCTCTGTGTCTGGCTCTCTCTCTCTCTGTCTGTATCTCTGTGTCTGGCTCTCTCTCTCTCTCTCTGGCTGTCTCTCTGTGTCTGGCTCTCTCTCTCTCTCTGTCTGTCTCTCTCTGTGTCTGTCTCTCTCTCTCTCTCTCTGTCTGTATCTCTGTGTCTGGCTCTCTCTCTCTCTTTCTCAACTTGAATGTCTACCATAAAACAACAAACCATAAAAGCTGGTCATGTTTCATCAATTAACTTATTTCCAATTATTTCAATCCATATTCACCATTATTTTAAATGTCCAATTCCTAGCACTAGTAACAATTTTCCAAATTAACTTTACTGACAAGAAATCTAAAAGAACATCAAGAAACGATTAAAAGAAAATCAAAAGCTGATTTTTACAACTTCCCTTTTTCAGGTTACGAGGATACAAAGAGTTAATTTTACAGCTTGTTCGCAATCCAATTTGAACTACAGTGGAAATTCTCGCTCCCGCCACTGTGTTCAATTTTACAACTTGCTCATTCCAACCTTTCATCTTACAACCATTCGTTCCAAACCGGTTTTTACATACAAATCACATTTGTTCCATTCTTACTTCAAATAGATTATTCAATTTATATTTTCTCCCTGTCCTGCACTCTTGTCCCCGGCCTTTGCCGTCTTCTTATCTGCTACTTTCGGGAGTAACTCCCTCATCATCCTGTCTCTCTCTTCTACTGCCTGCAACATAATCTTTACTACTTTTTCCCTTCTGTGAAAAGGAAATTGATCTAACTGTTCTTGTCAGACCTAAAGGATCTTCAAGGAGGCTATTTAACAAACCCCCTTCCCCCTCAGGGTCCTCTCCTAGGTACCTCACTTGGGGGTCTAATTTCAACCGAACTTATCTTGCCCTTCTGCCCTTTGACTCCCCGTCCTGTTGGCCGGGTGATCTTCGTCCACCTCGGCCCCTGTCTTCTCTTTCCTTTGGGTATTTTGGCCCCCTCCGGCTCTGCATTTGTCCCAACGGACTATACCTTATCATTGTTGGCTTCTCCAACCCCTGGGTATTTCCTGCCCTCCAGGGTCCAGCATTTGCCCCAACGGACTATTGGGCAGAATGCGGGGATTTGGCCCACAGCCTTTTCCCCTCCCTTCTGGGTTTGCCTTGCAGCCCCCTGAATCCTTCAGAGCGTCAACCACAAGGTTTTTCCACAATCGCCCAGGAAGTACTTTATTAGTCATTGTTCCTACCTGGGTTCTGTGCACAGAAATTGCTCGATTGATTTTTCACGATTTCCAACTACTCCCACTTCTTTGCCGAGTCTCTGTGTGGTCCGGATACTACTGCTTAAACAGCTGACGGCAAGCAAGGAGTCTGAGACCGCTGAACTCAGCAGGGTGCACCTTCCCTTCGTCCGTCTACTCCCGTCAGCTGTCCAGAGTATTGGATCCCGGACGAGCCCCCAAGTTGTGAGATTCAAAAATCACAAATGCTCTTGAGACAAATTCAGACAAAGAAGTGTTTTTATTAATTTCATATTCTGCAGAATAGGTGCCTCTCCTCTGATGTCCCCTAGAGGCACAAAGAAGATGGAGATGCTTTCTATCTTTATACCTTTCTTCACTATGGTCACTACCTCATGTCTCCCCATCGAGTTTCGTCCAATCATAACATAAAGCCCACATTCCCACGAGAATGTCCAGGAATGTCTCGGACCATCTCCTGACGTCAAAGACTCCCAAGGCTTCTGCTGAAGTTTCTATCTGTTTGCTACTTTTTATCTAGAATTTCTCTCTGTTCTGTATATTGTTACTTTATTCTACCAGCAGTCTGGCTTCTGCTGATAAGCTCATTTCTTTCTAAGTTATATTTTTCAGAGTTCTGGTATAAATCAACCATCCCTATTAACCCTTTTCTCACACCATCAATTAAAAATAAAAGTGGTGTTAGTGTTATAAAACAATTTTGAGAATCTCTCTACTGTCAATCATGCCATGAAGGCCACGACCTTTCCAGTTGGAGAGGGAGGGATTATAAAATCCGTAAGTGTGGGTGTGGCTCAGTCTCTGCAAGATGGGGGAGAGAGAGGTCACGACTCTCTGAGCTCTGAATCAACTGAACACACTGAACTGTGAGAGTGGTGTTTTGTGTGGTTTTATGGTGGTCTCATGGTGGTTTCACCCTGATTGAAATGGT
This sequence comes from Leucoraja erinaceus, assembly GCF_028641065.1. Lineage (NCBI taxonomy): Eukaryota > Metazoa > Chordata > Chondrichthyes > Rajiformes > Rajidae > Leucoraja > Leucoraja erinaceus. Next base: position 123,605 of record NC_073390.1, read on the forward strand.
ATGAAACTGCATTTGAAATGTGGTTGGCTTGCACCCTGCTTGAAATGGCATGAAGCTGCACTAGCATTTGGTGGCCTTGCACCCTGCTTGAATTGACATGAAACTGCACTTGAATTTGGTGGCCTTGCACCCTGCTTGAAATGGCATGAAAGTACACCTGAATTTGGTGGCTTTGCACCCTGCTTGAAATGGTAGGAAACTGCATTTGAATTTGGTTGCCTTACACCCCGCTTGAAGTGGAATTTCAAAGAATGGCCGTGCGTCAACTGTTAGTCCACCAGCCGTTAGTGAGCTGCCAGCACATCAGGCTTGAGTGACTGAGCTGCCACCTCAAGAATTCATTTTGCCCACAATGTCAATACTAACCATTCCCATCAGCCCACAGTACCCATACTGCATCGGGGGACCAGCCCTCCCATGTGAACATTGTGTGTCGACTCTTGGGGTTTTATTGCCATGATTTCACTATTATTCCTGTTTATTCTATATCCTGAGAAGGAACCAAATTCCTCTATTAAATTTAATATATTTGGTATACTAACTTGAGATTTGTAATGTATAATAATACGCCATCTGCATATAATGATATTTTATTATTGGAATGTTTAGTATTATAACCGTGAATATTCGGACGCATTCTTATACTTTCTGCTAAGGGCTCTATCGCAAGAGCAAATAGCAGGGGTGATAGAGCACAATCCTGTCTATTGCCCCTGGATAAGTGAAATTTCAAAGAAATTACGTGGTTGGTCAGTTTTCTAGCAGGCGGCCTGTCATATAGTAATTTTATCCATGAAATAAAGTTCTCTCCCATCTGAAATTTTTGCAGTACTATGAAGAGATATTCCTATGTTATTTGGTCAAATGCTTTTTCTCCATCTAATGAAATAATTGATGTCTTCTTCCTCAATTTTGTGTGAATACATTATATTAAAAAGACGTATCAGATTACTAAATGAATGTCCCTTGGATATAAATCCCGTTTGATCCACATGTATTAATTTACTAACGTATTTACTTAATCTTCTTGCCAGAGTTTTTGCTAATATTTTTTGATCTGTATTTAATAATGCAATTGCTCTCTATGAACCTGGGTCTTCTAGATCTTTATCTTTTTTGGGTGTGAGTGTGATAGTTGATTCCACTAGTGTTTCTGGTAGTGTCTGTTCTTTAAATGCATATGTATAAAGCTTGTGTAAACGTGGTGAAATTACCTTGTGAAATCTTTTATAAAATTCATTACTGAATCCATCTGGTCCTGGTGTTTTACCATTCTTCAGTGAGTTTATTGTCTCTTCTATTTCTTTGATTGAAACCTGTGCTCCTAATTCCTCTTGTTCCAACGAATTAAGTGTGGAGAAATTACAATTGACCAGAAAGTTTATAATTTTATTGCTGTCTGTTGTTGTTTTGGATGTGTATAAATTTTTATAATATTGAGCAAATCTTTTATTAATGTCTTTAGGCAGCATTAGCAATTCACATTTATCTGATTTGATTTTTAGAATAGTATGATCCTTTTCCACTTTTTTAAGCTGACGTGCCAAAAGTTTGTGTGGCTTATCGCCGAATTCGAAATTTTCCTGTTTTGTCATTTGAAATAATCTAATGGCTCTTGCAGATAAAAATTTGGTTTGGTTTAGATTTCAATATTGCTATCTTGGTGAATTTATCTATAGTTGGATCTTTCACGTTTTCTAAATCAAGCTGTCTAATTTGTTCTTCTAGTTGCAATTGTTCCGTCCTATTCTTTGTATTTTTAAATGCTTGGTATTAAATAATAGAACCTCTGATAAACGCCTTAAAGGATTCCCATAATAGGGAAGATGAAATGTCTGGGGTATCATTAGTCTCAAAGAAAAGTTCCATCTGTTGTTTTAGGTATATACAACCGTCCGGGTTGTTTAAAATTTGCGTGTTGAAGCTCCAAAACGTTTTTTTATTGCACATTCCTTCTAGTTTTAGGAAGAAGGTTAACGGAGAATGATCAGAGATGACACTATTATAATGTTTAGGATTAGTTGTAAAGGGAATTAATTTTGTGTCCACTAGGAAGTAGTCAATACGTATATAGGTTTTCTGTACTGATGAATAAAAGGAATATTCCCGGCCGGGTTTGCAATCCTCCATACTGTTATATTTGTGTTTTTTATGTATTTAAAAATTCACTGAATTTTGATTTTATATTAAGTCTCTTTTGTTGGGCAGATTTATCCAGATATTGATCCAGAACTCAATTGAAATCTCCCCCAATTATCACATTTTGGTAATTGTACTTCATTATATTCAGGATTTTATTAAAAAATTGCAGATTATCAAAATGAGGAGCATAAATATTTACCATTGTGAGTGGAGTAGAGTGTATCTTTCCAGTAATTATGACATACCTCCCCTCTTTGTCTCTGGTGGTATTCTTATGTTTAAATGGTATGCCTTTACGAATTATAATTGCGGTACCCTAGATTTAGAGAGATAGGAGGAGTGATATGTTTGACCGATCCAATTTGCCTTCAGCCTGGTCTGAGCTTGAACTTTCAAGTCTGTTTCCTGTGGTTTGCTAGCTGCGCTGTGGCTAAAATGAAGGCACTACAGATAGTTATCAAAACAGCACAGAGCATCACAAACACTCAACTACCCTCCCTGGATGACATTTACAGGGCCCGATGTTTATGCCGGGTCAAGAACATCAAACAGATCTCATCCCACCCTGCCAACCACCTTTTCACTGCTGCCCTCTGGGAGGTGATACAGGTCTCTGAAGGCCCGCACTTGTAGACTAATTAAGTTTCTACCCACGTGCCATAAAAGAACTAAACTCAAATAGGTAACACTGCGGGCAAAACAACGCTGTTTGTGGGGCAATATAATGCGCAATATTTTTTATATTTTTATTATCTATTTATTAATTTAAGTTTATTAATTTCATTTACTGATCTGCCGGTATATGAGAGTCAATGGTTGTTTGTGTTTTTGTTCTTTTAATCTTTTATCCCGTGCCTTCTATGTATACAACTGAAGGAGATGCAATGAAATTTTGTTGTACAGTTGTTGTGCAATAACAATAAACGTATTTGATTTGATTGATTGCTTTCCTGTAGAAATATTATATCGGCATTGAGTGCTTTTACTTGGGCAAGAATCTTACCTCTTTTAATTGGCTCATTAGCACCCCTTATGTTCCAGCTACAAAACTGTATTTAACATAGCAGACAAAGCCCAGTATATTTAAGTAAGAAACTGCTGGTTGGAAGGGGTTAACCAATTTACAATCTTGGCTGCTTGCCAACTGTTTCACTCCCTTCCAGCCTGAGTCCTTATTAGTTTATCTTGAGCATAACTGGGAATTTGTCTTCCCGAATCGATTACACATATTTTAGTATATTAGTATAATAAACCAACAGATTTAATTAGCGATCTTAAATCTACAGCATGTTCATTATTGACTTCCAAAAAGAAAAAAATAACAGAAAATTGAATCATTAATCGGTTATGCTAGTACTTTTTAGATTAGAATACATGAGTTAGTTATATATGTGTTAGTATATAATTATTTTAATCTTTTTATTTGTGTATTATTATGTTCATTTAATTTTCTATGGTCTAGTTCCAAGTTATATTCGTTCAAAAAAGTTTGTCCTTGAGTTTACATTCCAAAGCCGATAAGGTGTCTAGACTTCAGCACATGTAAATTCGTCGGCCATTTTGTCGGTTACATTTGTGCTTATATTTATTTTAAAAGTCATATTTTCTCAGTTTCCACTCCAGATATATATAAAGGTTAAATTTCCGGATAACCGTGATATTTTACATCCTTTAATGTCCTTTGTTAGCTCGTGTACATATTTAAATGCTTCTTCTGGATCAATAAAGAAACACCCCAAATCATTATATGTGATCCTCATTTTTGCAGGATAAATTATCCCATATCTTAAGTTCGGAATTCCTTTAAGGATCAGTCTTGTCCTTGTGAAAAGGGCAGGTTTCTTAGCCACTTCTGCTGGGTAGTCTCTAAAGAATCGTACGATTTCAGCTTCAAACATCAGATTTTTTGTGAATGGAATTTTTTTCAAAATGTCTTCCAGAGCTGCTATGTTGTGAAGTTTCATTATAATCTGTCTTGGTGGGGCTCCTGGCCTCGAATGTGCTCTCTGAACTCGGTGTGCAACATCTACTTGTGGTTTTTCAGACAGCTTGAATACTTGTGTAAGCAAGCTGGCAGTGAAATCCCGAGAGTCCATTTCAGTCTCCTTTCCTTCTCTCACTTCAACTATCCTTAAATTCTGATGTCTTGACCGAGCTTTGAGGTCGAGACATTTGTCGGTCATTCTAGCCAGTTGCCCAGAAACTCGGTCTTAATCTTCTTTCATTCTCTTCATCGCTTCAGACATTTCCTTCATCGCAGTTTCCAGATCTTTAATGACAGCTCTGTGTTCTGCAGAAGTAGTGAGAACAGGCTCCAACATTTCATTGTAATCTTCTTCAACCCGTTCAATTTCTGCTTTTAGCTTAGTCTCTACGTCCTCAATACGTTGCTGTAGAGTACCAATTGTCTCTATTCCCGAGCTGCATACTTGTAGCCAGTGCGGAAATCTCCTTATGTAACATATCAGCAAAGTCTTTTGACACAGCTGCTCTTAAAGAGTGTTCCTGTTCTTTTACCTTTGCTTCCATTTCAGCAATGAATCTTCGACCTTCAGTTTCTTTTTCAGACCCTTCTGGAGTTGTTTGAGGTGTTTCCCCCAGATCTTTAGCAAGCAGTCTAGTCCGAGGTCTTGACGTGGGTCGTTTGGTTAAGTTCCTTTTTATCATTTAAAAGTACTGCTTTTCCCCGTTATTTTGCGGCGATTTCTGATGACGTCAGGCATCCCCAGTGAGTATTTTTAAATCGGTCCCGTCTTCTTTAGAAGGCTTTTTAGCGCATTTAGCGCATTTGTTGGGAGCAGAGCTGAATGCTGCGCCTCTCACTGCTGCATGGCGCCACCGGAAGTCCGATTCCTTTCACCTTTAATTCACCTTTATTCAGTTTTCAAGTCTTAGCTATTTTTGTCCTCTTCACATACGTAAAAGAAGAAACAGCAGATGATGGTTTGCAAAGAGAGACACAATCTCCTGGAGTGACTTGCACCTCTGGAGAGCATGGACAGTCAACATTTTAGGTCAGTACCCTTCTTCAAACTGTTTGGTGTGGGGGGTGGAGAAAGTTGGAAAGGAGAGGTGGGAGTGGTCACCTTAGATTCCCTTCTCTCTATAGATGCGGCCTGACCCACTGAGTTCCTCCACCGCTTTAGAGGGAATGGACAGGTATTTTGAGTCAGGACCTTTCTTCAGACTGATTGGAGAGGGTAGGGGGAGGAAGTTGGAAGAGAGACGGGGGCTGGACAAATCCTGGCAAGTGATAGGTGGACACAAAATGCTGGAGTAACTCAGCGGGACAGGCAACATCTCTAGAGAGAAGGAATGGATGATGTTTCAGGTTGAGACCCTTCTTCAGAAGTGATGTGTGGATATAGGCGAGGGACACACAAGAAACTGCAGATGCTGGAATCTTGTATGGAACACAATTTAATTAGATGCACAGAATCTCTTGCCCAGAGTGGGGGAATTGAGGACCAGAGGACATGGGTTCAAGGTGAAGGGGATAAGATTTAATAGGAATCTGAGGGGTATGTTTTTCATACAGTGGGTGGTGGGTGTATGGAACAACCTGCCAGAGGAGGTAGTTGAGGCTTGGATTATCCCAATGTTTAAGAAACATTTCGACACGTACATGGATAGGACACGTTTGGAAGGATTTGGACCAAACACAGGCAGGTAGAACTAGTGTAGCTGGGACATGTTGTTCGGTGTGGGCAAATTGGGCTAAAGGGCCTGTTTCCACACTCTATGACTCTAACACAAAGTGCTGCAGTAACTCAGCGGGACAGGCAGCATCTCTGGAGAACAAGGATAAGTGACATTTCGGGACAGGACTCTGCTTCAGACTGACATGTTTACAGATGAGGGGGCGATTGGCAGATGAGTGAAGTAAGTGACAGAGGCGATAGAAAATAAGGAGATAAAAGGGTGTGAGATAAGGAGAGGAATGTATATGTGCAGCTTTAAGGGACACTAGACCAAGTGCAGACCCGTTGGGTCTGCTCCCCCAATGGTGTGATCCCCCAACCCAATATTCCACCATGCACCCATCTCCTCCAACGGAACTGAACCCATTCCCAAATGTAAGATTCCAGCACTCCCCTGCCTCCCTCAGCAGTGGATTAAAAAAAAAATTCAATTGCACCTCCCCTGCCTGCTGCAGCGGTTCCAATTTCAATACCAATTGGCCCTCCCCCTCCTGTTGAAGCACTTGCTGTGATATCCCATTGAGGTGAAAAGTTCAGAGTGTTCCTGTCTTGCAACTTTGTTTTGAAGTGTGTTGGAAGCTGATAGGAAGGAGTGTATTGGGCATTGTGACATCACATGATGGAACGAATCAAAAGGCAGAAAGGCAGCCGGACGACAGATGGCAGCCACAGTTTTAATATATAACTAGACCAAGTCCAGACCCGTTGGGTCTGTTTCCCCAATGGCGTTTGCGGGGAGGAGGGGGGCTGCGGCATCACACTCACATTAACCACCCCCCCAAAGAGGGAGACGGGTGGATAGAAGGGAGGGTGAGAAGAGGGGAGGGAGGGGAGAGGGGAGGGAGGGGAGAGGAGGAGGAGGAAGAAACGGGACAGATTTGGGAGGGAAAGGAGAGTGGGTAGGGGGGGTGAGAGAGGGGGATGGGGAGAGAGATGTGGAGGAGGGGGGGATGGGGAGTGCGGGATGGGGAGGAGGGAGGGGGGGGGGAGAAGGGTGGAGGGAGAAAGGGGACAGTGCGGAGGGAGAGAGTGGAGGGGGAAGAGGTGGAAGAGTGGGGAGGGAGGGGTAGGGGAGTGGTGGAAGAGGGGAAGAGGGACAGAGGGGTAAGGGAATGGGGTGGGGGAGTGGGAAGGGGGGGTGGGGTAGAGAGTGAAGGGGGGTGGGGGAGAGAGGGATGGGTGGGAGAGGGAGCGGGGTGGGGGGGGAGGGAAACATAGAAACATAAGATTCTATAAGATCACCCCTCAATCTTCTAAATTCTAGCGAGTACAAACCGAGTCTATCCAGTCTTTCTTCATATGAAAGTCCTGACATCCCAGGAATCAGTCTCGTGAACCTTCTCTGTACTCCCTCTATGGCAAGAATGTCTTTGGGCATTGGGCATTATGACATCACACGATGTAACGTTCACCAGGGGCTGGGGCTGGTGCAAAGGCATATGTAAATGGTCCATCCCGATTGGACATCTGCGAGCATTGGGCATTGTGACATCACACGATGGAAACAAATCAAAAGGCAGAAAGGCAGCCGGACGCCAGGCGGCAGCCACTCAGTTTTAATATATAACTAGACCAAGTGCAGACCCATTGGGTCTGTATCCCCAACAGCGTTTGCGGGGGGGGGGGGGGGCTGCGGCATCACACTCAAATTAACCACCCCCCTCCCCAAACACCCAGGGCGGGGGGGGGGGGGGGGTGGGATGAGAAAATGGGAGGAAGGGGAAAGGAGGAGGAGGAACGGGACAGATTTGGGAGGGAAAGGAGAGCAGGGTAGGGGGTGAGAGAGAGGGGGATGGGGAGGGAGGGGGAGGGAGGGAGGGAGGGGAGGGGGTGGAGGGGAGGGAGGGGAAAGAGTGGGGAGGGAGAGTGGAGGGGGGAAGGGGGAGAGGAAGGTGGAAGAGTGGGGAGGGAGGAGAGGGTAGGGGGAGTGATGGAAGAGGGGTAGGAGGAAGGGGGCGGGTGGAGAGAGGGAAGGGGGTGGGTAGAGAGGGAAGGGGGTGAGGGAAGGGGGTGGTGAGGAGAGAGGGAGGGGTGGGAGAGGGAGAGCGGTGAGGAGAGGGAAACATAGAAATTAAGTGCAGTAGTAGGCCATTCGGCCCTTCGAGCCTGCACCACCATTCAATATGGTCATGGCTGATCATCCAACTCAGTATCCTGTACCTGCCTTCTCTCCATACCCCCTGATTCCTTTAGCCACAAGGGTCACATCTAACTCCCTCTTAAATATATCCAATGAACTGGCCTCAACTACCTTCTGTGGCAGAGAATTCCAGAGATTCACTACTCTCTGTGTGAAAAATGTTTTTCTAATCTCTGTCCTAAAGGATTTCCCCCTTATCTTTAAACTGTGACCCCTTGTTCTGGACTTCCCCAACATCTGGAACAATCTTCCTGCATCTAGCCTGTCCAACCCCTTAAGAATTTTGTACGTTTCTATAAGATCTGCCCTCAATCTTCTAAATTCTAGCGAGTACAAGCCGAGTCTATCTAGTCTTTCTTCATATGAAAGTCCTGACATCCCAGGAATTAGTCTGGTGAACCTTCTCTGTACTCCCTCTATGGCAAGAATGTCTTTGAGCATTGGGCATTGTGACATCACACGATGGAACGTTCACCAGGGGCTGGGGCTAGTTCTATGGGTGTGAGAGGCCAGTTTTTTTTTTGAAATATTGGGAGGGGGAGGGGGAGAAGGATTTGATTAAAAATGTGTACATAAACACGACAAAATGTAATCAGGAGTTTCTATAAGATCCTCCCTCAATCTTCTAAAATCTAGCGAGTACAAGCCGAGTCTATCCAGTCTTTCTTCATATGAAAGTCTTGACATCCCAGGAATCAGTCTGGTGAACCTTCTCTGTACTCCCTCTATGGCAACAATGCCTTTGAGCATTGGGCATTGTGACATCACACGATGGAACGTTCACCATGGGCTGGGGCTGGGGCTGGGGCTGGTGCTTCTATGGGTGAGAAGCCAGTTTATTTTTGAAATATTGGGGGGGGGGGGGGGTGCGGGAGAAGGATTTGATTAAAAATGTGTACTTAAACACGACAAAATGTAATGAGGAGCGGATACTTAGAAAGAAAAGTGAAATCTCTACCGAAATGTAAAAGATGTCGGCGATTCTGCTCTGGTTTCGGAGTTGCAGTGAATCAAAGGAAGAAATGCAGCCGGCAGCCGTACATGTAAATGGATCCATTCCGATTGGACATCTGCGAGTATTGGGCATTGTGATTGGACATCTGCGAGCATTGGGCATTGTGACATCACACGATGGAAACAAATCAAAAGGCAGAAAGGCAGCCGGTCGGATGGCACAAGAGTTTTATTATTTAACTAGACCAAGTGCAGACCCGTTGGGTCTGCTCCCCCAATGGTGTGATCCCCCAACCCAATATCCCACCATGCACCCGTCTCCTCCAATGGAACTGAGCCCGTTCCCAAATGTAAGTTTCCAACACTCCCCTGCCTCCCTCAATGGCACCTCCCCTGCCTGCTGCAGCAGTGAAAAGTTCAGTGTTCCTGTCTTGCAACTTTGTTTCGAAGTGTGTTGGAAGCTGATAGGAAGGAGCAGCCGTCAACGAATCAAAAGGCAGGAAGGGATACGTACTGCAGGCGGACGTCGGATGGATTTGAGTTTTATATATTAATAGATAGATAGATAGATTAGTCAGGTCGCATTTGGAGTATTGCATACAGTTCTGGTCCATTAAAGGACTGATGTGGAGGCTTTGGGGAAGGTGCAGAGATGGTTAAACAGAATGGCTTAAAAACAAGGAACTTCAGATACTGATTTACAAAAAAGGACATAAAATGCTCGAGTAACTCAGTGGGACAGGCAGCATCTCTGGATAGAAGGAATGGGTGACATTTCTGGTCAAGACTGAAGAGGGTATCGACCCGAAACATTATCCATTCCTTACAGCATTTTGTGTCTGCCTAAGCAGCGCCTATCTATCCACGTGGCAGGGTGCCAGCAGGCTGGAGGAGCGGGCAAAGGCCTTGCCACAGAGCGGGCAGGTGAAGGGGCGCTGGCCGGTGTGGACTCGCCGGTGCTCCAGCAGGCGGTGAAGGCGGGTAAAGCCCTTAGCACTGAACGGGCAGGGGAAGGGACGCTCACCGCTGTGGGTACGCCGGTGCTGCCACAGGCTGGACATGTGGATGAAACCTTTGCCACACTCAGCGCAAAGGGTCTCTCTCAGTGTGTAACCGCTGGTGCTCCCGCAGCCCCCATGCCCTCTTGTCACAGTGGGAGCAGCTGCTCGCCGGCGTGGGTCCGCCGGTGCTGCCGCAACCCCCGCGAGCTGTCAAACTCCTCACCACAGTACGGGCAGTCGTAGAGCTGACCACTGGTGTGCACGCTCTAGTGAGACAGGGCGTGGGAGGCCATGGCAAAGTGCTCTCCACACACCGGGCTGGGGAAGGGACGGTCGCCGGCATGCAGCCGCTGGTGGGACAGCAGCCTGAAGGAGCTGGTGAAGCCCTTGCCGCACTGGGCGCAGGTGTAGGGACGCTCGCCGGTGTGGGTGCGCTGGTGCACCAGCAGGTTGCCGGAGCGGGTGAAGCCCTTGCCACACTGGGTGCAGGTGTAGGGACGCTCGCCGGTGTGGGTGCGCTGGTGCTCCAGCAGGCTGCTGGAGCTGGTGAAGCCCTTGCCGCACTGGGCGCAGGTGTAGGGGCGCTCGCCGGTGTGGGTGCGCTGGTGCACCAGCAGGTTGCCGGAGCGGGTGAAGCCCTTGCCGCACTGGGCGCAGGTGTAGGGGCGCTCGCCGGTGTGGGTGCGCTGGTGCACCAGCAGGTGACTGGACTGGGTGAAGCCCTTGCCACACTGGGTGCAGGTGAAGGGGCGCTCGCCAGTGTGGGTGCGCTGGTGCTCCAGCAGGCTTTCAGAGCGGGTGAAGCCCTTGCCGCACTGGGCGCAGATGTAGGGGCGCTCGTCGGTGTGGGTGCGCCGGTGGGACAGCAGGTTGTTGGACTGGGTGAAGCCTTTGCCACAGTCACTGCAGGTGTAGGGGCGCTCGCTGGCGTGCAGGCGCCTGTGCCTCTTCAGGTGCTTGGACGACTTGAAGTCTTTGCCGCAGTCGGAGCAGGTGAAGGGCCGCTCACTGCTGTGCACCAGCTGGTGATCCCACAGCGCCGACGACTGGGCAAAGCCCTTGCCGCAGGTGGAGCAGCAATAGGGCTTCTCCCCCGTGTGCACCCGCTGGTGCTTCTTCAGGTGATTTCCCGTCTTGAAGCTTTTGCCGCAGTCGGAGCAGGTGAAGGGCCTCTCGCCGGAGTGCACACGGTTGTGCTGCAGCAGGTGGCTGGAGCTGGTGAAGCTCTTGCCGCACTCTGAGCAGTCGAAGGGGCGTTCTCCCGTGTGCTCCCGCCGGTGGATCTCCAGCAGGTACGGCTTCCGCCAGGCCTTGCCACACACGTCGCACTCATGACGCTTCTCCTTGTTGTGTCCCGTCATGTGGTCCTCCATCGAAGCTCAGCCGCTCGAAGCTCAGCCCACACACCGAGCAGATGGGGGTGGGGGGGCTCACCGGCACCCTGCCTGGCCTCAATAGCCGCTCATGTCCACGTCTCTCTGTCCACAGCAACGGCTCCTAAACTCTGCAGGAGGGGAACACAGAGGGTCAACAATCTGGCAAACAGGACATCACCAGCATATATTGGGTGCATTTATGGCGGAGAAAACCGTTATATAATTCTGCGTGGCACAGTGGCGCAGCGGCACAGTTGCTGCCTCACTGCCAGAGACCCGGGTACGATCCTGATTATGGATTCTGTCTGTGCGGAGTGTGTACATTCTCCCCTTGACCTGGGTGGGTTTTCACTCTGGGTGCTCCAGTTTCCTGCAACATACATTTTCTGACCCATACATTCTCTCCACGGATGCTGCCTGACCCGCTGAGTTACTCCAGCACTTTGTGTCTATTTTCTCCACAGATGCTGCCTGATCCGCTGAATTACTCCAGCACTTTTTGTGTTTACCTTCTCCACAGATGCTGCCTGACCCGCTGAGTTACTCCAGCACTTTGTGTCTATCTTCTCACACAGATGCTGCCTGACCCACTGAGTTACTCCAGCACTTTGTGTCTATCTTCTCCACAGATGCTGCCTGACCTGCTGAGTTGCTCCAGCACTTTGTCATAGATTCATAGAGTGATACAGCGTTGGAAAGAGCCCATTCGGCCCAACTCGTACTTGCACTCCTATATCCCTCGGATCCACACATTCCCCCAGCGCCCTGCCATTCATAGTGAAGACCCTGCCCTGGTTTGACTTCCTAAACCGCAACACGCTCCCCACTCCCAAACAATGTGACCTCGCCCTGTGGCTCCCTGCCCCTTACCCCTGCCGCCGCCTCCTGCTCCTTACCCCTTGGCTACCGCCCCCCTCCCCAACCCCAAACAATGTGAACCCCCCCCCACCTCGCTCCCTACCCCCTTCCTGGGCTCACTTGACCCCTCTCTCTCTCCCACAGTTCCCTGCCCCCCTCCCCCCCATTCAACCCCCTCGGCACCTAAACCCACTCCCCCATTGCTCTCTGCCCCCCCCCCCTCCCCCCCCCTCCCCTTTCTACCTCCAGCCTCTCACCCGGGTCCGGCTCCGCTTCACGTCTCCCTCTCCCTCAGGCGCAGACTCGGCTCACCCCGCCTGGAGGACCATCTGTGATCACTCCCTCCACACACACACTCACTCCTCTGTGTCTCCCACCCCGTGTCCGGGTCAGGTCAGTGCGGCTTCATCTCCATCTTGTCCCAGACCAGGTTTCCGCGCTGGCGGTCGCTTCACGCCCTACGTCACCCGCTCCAACCCCGCCCCACGTCGTCGCCCAACCGCCCTCGTCCCAACCGCCAATCCGGCCCCCCCACCCGCGCGCTCTCTCTCGCTCAGACCCAGCCTGGAGCAAAGATCTTTGGCCTGGAGGACCCTCCGTCATCCGCTCGCCCGCCTGGAGGACCGCTGGCTCCCATCACGGAGTGATGTCGCTCTGTATCGTCCCGTGTCCTTCACTCCCCCTCCCTTTCACGTCTTTTCCCCTCACTACTCCCGTCCCTCTCTCCCCCCTCCTCCTCTCCCTTCCCCTCCCTCCCGCCCCCCCCCTCCTCTCTGTCCCCCTCTCCCTCCCAGCTCTGTCCCCTCCTCTCTGTCTCAAATCTCCCTCCCCTCATTCTCTCCCTTGCCCCTACTCCCTTCTCTCTCCTCTCCCTCCCCCTCACTCCCCTCCAACCTCTCTCCCCCCCTCCCTCTATCTCCTCCCCCCTCCCTCTCTCCTCCCCCTCATATAACCATATAACAATTACAGCACGGAAACAGGCCATCTCGACCCTTCTAGTCCATGCCGAACACATAATCTCCCCTAGTCCCATATACCTGCGCTCAGACCATAACTCTCCATTCCCTTCCCATCCATATAACTATCCAATTTATTTTTAAATGATAAAAACGAACCTGCCTCCACCGCCTTCACTGGAAGCTCATTCCACACAGCCACCACTCTCTGAGTAAAGAAGTTCCCCCTCATGTTACCCCTAAACTTCAGTCCCTTAATTCTCAAGTCATGTCCCCTTGTTTGAATCTTCCCTACTCTCAGTGGGAAAAGCTTTTCCACGTCAACTCTGTCTATCCCTCTCATCATTTTAAAAACTTCTATCAAGTCCCCCCTTAACCTTCTGCGCTCCAAAGAATAAAGCCCTAACTTGTTCAACCTTTCTCTGTAACTTAGTTGCTGAAACCCAGGCAACATTCTAGTAAATCTCCTCTGTACTCTCTCTATTTTGTTGACATCCTTCCTATAATTAGGCGACCAAAATTGCACACCATACTCCAGAATTGGCCTCACCAATGCCTTGTACAATTTTAACATTACATCCCAACTTCTATACTCAATGCTCTGATTTATAAAGGCCAGCACACCAAAAGCTTTCTTTACCACCCTATCTACATGAGATTCCACTTTCAGGGAACTGTGCACAGTTATTCCCAGATCCCTCTGTTCACCTACATTCTTCAATTCCCTACCATTTACCATGTACGTCCTATTTTGATTTGTCCTGCCAAGATGTAGCACCTCACACATATCAGCATTAAACGCCATCTGCCATCTTTCAGCCCACTCTTCCAACTGGCATAAATCTCTCTGTAGACTTTGAAACTCTACTTCATTACCCGCAACCCCACCTATCTTAGTATCATCTGCATACTTACTAATCCAATTTACCACACCATCATCCAGATCATTGATGTACATGACAAACAACAGTGGACCCAACACAGATCCCTGTGGCACCCCACTCGTCACTGGCCTCCAACCTGACAAACAACCATCCACCATTACTCTCTGGCATCTCCTATTCAGCCACTGTTGAATCCATCTTGCTACTCCACCATTAATACCCAACCCTCCCTCCCTCTCTCCTCCCCCTTCCTCCCTCCCTCTCCTGCCCCTACCCCCCTCACTCCTCCTCTCCCCAACCCTCTCCTCTCTTCCTCTCTCCCCTCCCTCTTCTCTCTCTCCACCACACTCCCCTCCCCTCTCCCCCCCCCCCTCCCTCTCCTTCCTTCACCTCCCCCTCTTCCACCATCCCTCTCCTTCTCTCCCCCTCTCCCACCCAGCTCTGTCCCGTCCTCTCTCTATCTCAATCCCAGGGTCTATGAGAGGAGAGGTGCAGGGGGTACATCGTACCCACGCCCGGGAGCCAAAGGAGGGGGGCCGGGAATTTCCTGAAATCTCAGAAAATGTTTGCATATATTTTGTGAAGACTGGCATTCACATTTTGTGTGAGCTGACAGTTTAATATATCGTAATTCGTAGAAATTGTGATCCATAACAAAGCGGGGAATTTTAACTGGCGGGTGTATGGTTGGGGTAACCTGATTAAAAGAGGGGGAAGGGGAAGACCCATCACTACTGATGGTTCTTCCCTGTGGGAGGGGGCACTAGGAGCCAGCAGAAACAGACCATGTGCTGTCTGCATGGTGGAGGTTGTGGGCCTAGTGCAGAGTCAGACAATAGGTGCAGGACTAGGCCATTCGGCCCTTCCAGCCAGAGCCGCAATTCAATGTGATCATGGCTGATCAGTACCCCGTTCCTGCCTTCTCCCCATATCCCCTGACTCCGCTATTTTTAAGAGCCCTATCTAGCTCTCTCTTGAAAGCGTCCAGAGAACCTGCCTCCACTGCCAGAAGCTGATAATTCCACAGATTCACAACTCTCTTGTGAGAAAAAGTGTTTCCTCGTCTCCGTTCTAAATGGCTTACTCATTATTAAACAGTGGCCCCTGGTTCTGGACTCCCCCAACATCGGGAACATGTACTCCCTCAATACCAAGAATAGCTTCCTCAAATTAGGGGACTAAAATTGCACACAATACTCCAGGTGTGGTCTCACTAGGGCTCTGTACAACTGCAGAAGGACCTCTTACTCCTATACTCGACTCCTCTTGTTATAAAGGCCAACATGCCATTCGCTTCCTTCACTGCCTGCTGTACCTGCCTGCTTACTTTCATAGACTGATGTACAAGGACCCCCAGATCCTGTTGTACTTCCCCTTTTGATACCAAAGTGGATAACCTCACACTTATCCACATTAAACTTAATCTGCCATGCATCTGCCCACTCCCCCAACCTGTCCAAGTCACCCTGCAGTCTCATAGCATCCTCCTCACAGTTCACACTGCCACCCAGCTTTGTGTCATCTGCAAATTTGCTAATGTTAGATTCAGATTCAGATTCAACTTTAATTGTCATTGTCAGTGTACAGTACAGAGACAACGAAATGCAGTTAGAATCTCCCTGGAAGAGCGACACAGAAAATTATTTCAATAAATAAATCTATTTACATGCATACAGTCATAGTGTTTTCCTGTGGGAGGAGTGTCCGGGAGGCGGTGATTGGCAGGCACCGAGGTACATTGTTGAGTAGAGTGACAGCCGCAGGGAAGAAGCTGTTCCTGGACCTGCTGGTTCGGCAACGGAGAGACCTGTAGCGCCTCCCGGATGGTAGGAAGGTAAACCCCATGGTTGGGGTGAGAGCAGTCCTTGGCGATGCTGAGCGCCCTTCGCAGACAATGCTTACTTTGGACAGACTCAATGGAGGGGAGCGAGGAACCGGTGATGGGTTGGGCAATTTTCACCACCCTCTGCAGTGCTTTCCGGTCGGAGACAGAGCAGTTGCCATACCATACACATCAACGGGATGGAGGTGGAACGTGTTTCCAGCTTCAGGTTCCTGGGGGTCAACATCTCCGATGACCTCCGATTACAGTTGGTAAGGATGCTCTTGACGGTGCAGCGGTAGAAGTTCACCAGAATCTGAGGAGACAGGTGGACCTTCTTCAGTCTCCTCAGGAAGAAGAGCCGCTGGTGAGCCTTCTTGACCAGAGTTGAGGCATTGTGGGTCCAAGAGAGGTCATCGGAGATGTTGACCCCCAGGAACCTGAAGCTGGAAAACACGTTCCACCTCCATCCCGTTGATGTGGATGTGCGTGCCACCCCTAGACTTCCTGAAGTCTACAATGAGCTCCTTCGTCTTCTTGGAGTTAAGGGCCAGGTTGTTGTCAGCACACCATGCTGCTAGGAGCTGGACCTCCTCCCTATAGGTCGACTCATCGTTGTTGCTGATGAGGCCAATCACCGTTGTATCATCTGCATACTTGATGATGGTGTTAGTACCATGTACAGGTGTGCAGTCGTAGGTGAAGAGGGAGTAGAGGAGGGGGCTCAGCACACAGCCCTGTGGAACGCCGGTGTTCAGGGTGAGGGTTGAAGAGGTGTGCTTGTCTAACCTAACAGACTGGGGTCTGTTGGTTAGAAAGTCCAGTATCCAGTTGCAGAGGGACGGGTCGATGCCCAGGTTACCGAGTTTGGTGGTCAGTTTAGAGGGTATAATGGTGTTGAATGCTGAGCTGTAATCGATGAACAGCATTCTTACGTAAGTGTCTTTGTTGTCGAGGTGGGAGAGGGAAGTGCCGTTGAGATGGCATCCTCCGTACTCCTGTTCTTGCGGTAGGCAAACTGATAGGGATCCAATGTGGGGGGTAGGCAGCCTTTGAGGTGTGCCAGGACCAGCCTCTCGAAGCATTTGGTGATGATGGGAGTAACTGCAACTGGGCGGAAGTCGTTGAGGCTTGCCGCAGTGTTTTGGCACCGGCACGATGGAGGTGGTTTTAAGGCACGTGGGGACAACTGCTTGGGCAAGTGACAGGTTGAAGATGTCAATGTTACTTTGATTCCTTTCATCCAAATCATTGATTTATGTTGTAAATAGCTGCGGTCCCAGCACCGAGCCTTGCGCTATCCCACTAGTCACTGCCTGCCATTCCGAAAGGGGCTCATTAATTAGTCTGAAGAAGGGTTTCGGCCCGAAACGTTGCCTATTTCCTTCGCTCCATAGATGCTGCTGCACCCGCTGAGTTTCTCCAGCTTTTCTGTGTAACCATCATTAATCCCTACTCTGTTTCCTGTCTGCCAACTATTTCTCTATCCATGTCAGCACTCCACCCCCAATACCATGTGCCCTAATTTTGCCCATTAATCTCTTATGTGGGACCTTATCAAATACTTTCTGAAAGTGCAGGTACACTACATCCACTGGCTCTCCCATATCCATTTTCCGAGTTACATCTTCAAAAAATTCCAGATTAGTCAACCACATGCTGTCTGCATGGTGTAGATTGTGGGCCTGGTGCTAAGCCGGGAACTCTGATGAGGTGATGGCTCTGGCCCGCTGGTGGCCGGTGGAGAGGGGAGGGTCTGCGGAATCGCTGGTGGAGGCCTGTGGGGGACCTGGAGTAGAGATACGGGCAGCAGCATCGGTGGCCCCGGAGAGACAGTGAAGGTCAATGACAGTGGCCGTGGTGGCCCCGTCCGGGGAGGCGGTGAGTGTCGGTGGCTGCGGCTGTTTCAGTGATTCGGGCCTAGGTGTGGGTGTGGCTGTCGGTGGGTGTGGGTTCGTGTGAGTGGTTGAGTGAGTGTGTGTGAATGAGTGTGTGAGTGGGCGTGTGTGGGTGAGTGTGAGTGGGTGTGTGTGACTATGTGAGTGCGAGTGGATGTGTGTGAGTGGGTGAGTGTATGTGGGTGAGTGCGCATGTGAGTGGGTGGGTGTGTGTGAGAGGGTGTGTGTGAGTATGAGTGTGTGAGTGCGAGTGGATGTGTGTGAGTGGGTGAGTGTATGTGGGTGAGTGGGCATGTGAGTGGGTGGGTGTGTGTGAGCGGGTGTGTGTGTGGTTTAGTGGGTGTGGGTGAGTGGGTGTGTGTGAATGGGTGAGTGTGTGTGTGAGTGAGTGGGTGCAAGCGGGTGTTGGTGAATGGGTGTGTGTGAGTGAGTGGGTGTGTGTGTGGGTGTGAGTGTGTGAGTCTGGGTGTGTGTGTGTGCGGTGTGCAGAATGCGGTGAACACATGTCGGGGCAGATGAGACAGTGTGAGACTTGCAGAATGTGGGAGCCCAGGGACACAGATGGAGCCTCCGGCTGCTACAACTGTGGCAAGTGCGTCCAGCTTCAGATCCTAAAGGACTGTGTTGGGGCACTGGAGAAGCAGCTGGACGACCTCAGGGCCATCCGGGAAATCGAGTTTCTTGGACAGGACCTACAGTGAGGTTGTCACGTTGAGGTTACGGGAAGAACCAAGGTGTGTGACGGAGAAAAAGGGTGGAAATCGTGTAGTGCAGAAGACCCAGGTGGCTGTGCCTAATGAAAACAGGTATGCCCTCTTGGGAACTGTCTGGGGAGAAATTGCTTCCAGTCCGAGCGGCGGACACGTCGGTGGCTCCAATCCTAGAGATGGGACTCGATCGGCGAGAGGACGTCGGGCAGAGCCATAGCGGTGGGTGACTGCATTGTCACAGGAGTGGACAGGAGATTCTGTGGCGGCAGTTCAGGTGCAAGGATGGTCTGTTGCCTCCTTGGTGCCAGGGTTCAGGATGTCACAAGCTGAATTCTGAACATCCTCGAGAGAGAAGGTGAACAGCCAGCAGTAGACGTGCACATAGGCACAAACGACATCGGGAAGAAGAGGAAAGAGGTTCTCCAACATGACTTCAGAGAGTTGAGAAGAAGACTGAAATGCCGGACTTCTAGGGTGGTTATCTCTGGATTGCTTCCAGTACCTCGTGCTAGTGAGGACAGGAACAAGGAGATAGCGGGTATGAATGTGTGGCTGAGGTGCTGGTGCAGGGAGCAAGGATTCAGATTTATAGACCACTGGGATCTCTTCTGGGGTAGGGGTGACCTGTACAAAAGGCACTAGTTACACCTTAACTGGAGGGGGACCGACATTCTGGCAGGCAGGTTTGCTAAGGCTACACGTGTGGGTTTAAACTAAATAGTGCGCGGAGGGAGGGATTAACTAATTGGGAGTATAAAGATGGAGTTGAAGGGGAAGTGGCTACAGGAAAAATTACAAAATATTCTCGAATTAATGGGAAGGAAAGCTTGAGAATGGACAACAGAGTAAGGTCAGGGCCAATTGTGAGGGGGGTGGGGAGTGAATATGGAGGTCAAAGTACTATATATTTATGCGTGAAGTATAAGGAATAAAGTGGACGAGCTTGAAGCTCAGTTAGAAACTGGCAAGTATGATGTGGGAATTGCTGAGACATGGCTGCAAGAGGGCCAGGGCTGGGAACTGAATATTCAAGGGTATACCTCCTATCGAAAAGACAGACAGGTGGGCAGAGGGAGTGGGGTTGCCCAGTTGGTGAGGAATGAAATTCAGTCCCTTGCAAGGGGTGACATTGAAACAGGAGATGTGGAGTCAGTATGGATAGAACTAAGTAATTGTAAGTGAAAAAATACCGTAATGGGACTTATCTACAGGCCCCCAAACAGTAGCCTGGATATAGGCTGCAAGTTGAATCAGGAGTTTAAATTGGCATGTAGCAAAAGTAACGCTGTGGTTCTTATGGGAGATTTCAACATGCAGGTAGACTGGGAAAATCAGGTTGGTACTGGACCCCAAGAAAGGGACTTTGTAGACTGCCTTTGCGATGGATTCTTAGAGCAGCTTGTATTGGAGCCGACCAGGGAGAAGACAATTCTGGATTTATTTATGTAATGAACCAGATTTGATAAAGGACCTCGAGGGTTAATGAGCCATTAGGAGGCAGTGACTATAACATGGTCAGGTTTAATTTACAATTGGAGAGGGAGAAGAGTAGATCAAAGGTGTCAATGTTGCAGTTGAATAAAGGGGACTATGGGGCCATGAGGGAGGAGCTGGCCAAAGTTGACTGGAAAGATACACTAAGAGTAGGGATTAACAGGTCCCTTTCAGAATGGCAGGCAGTGACTAGTGGGGTACCGCAAGACTCGGTGCTAGGACTGCAGCTATTTAGTGACTGCAGCTATCCACAGCTTATGGACTGACTGACTTATGTCCGACTTTTGTAAACTAAAAACTGTGACATCCACCTTGAGGAACAGCCTCTTCCTGACAGCCATCAGGCTATTAAACATAATGAATAAGCTCTGAACTACAAAATACTATATTTGTTATTTGTTGATCACACACAAACTCTCCACCTCACACAGACACTCACACACACAGACTCTCACACACATACACACACAAACTCTCAGACACACAAGACACAGACTTTCAGACACACACAGACTCACACACACACACACAGACTCACACACAGACACTCGCGCGCACACAGATACATACACAGACACTCGCGCGCACATACACAGACACTCTTACACTCCCACACACACACACAGACTCACTCACACAGACTCACAATCAATACTAAAATGCCAAGTAACTTCAGAACGTGGTAAACATACAGTGTGTAAACCTCCTGTAGAGGTTAAATCCTCCTGTAGAGGCGGCTGCTGCTGAAGCAATAACGTGCAAGTCACGTCAAATCAAGTCAAGTCAAGTTTATTCGTCACATACACATACGAGATGTGCAGTGAAATGAAAAACAAAAATAACGCTTTAAATAACGTCCAACAAACATACTCACCATAGACAGAGCAGTCAGCTGTCTTGAATTATTCAACGACGTCTTCAATATGCCTTCTGCAGTCAGCGCCATCTTGCCACGAACCGAAAATGACGCAGTCAGTGCCATCTTGATGCTAACCAGAAATGACATAATCGGCGCCATCTTGCCACTAAGCTGGTTTTATTTTATTATGTTGTGTATGGGTGTGGGGGGAACGTGTTTTTGGTCTCTTCCTTCGGGGGGATGCTACTTCTCTCATCGTATACCCCGTGTCCTTCTCCTACTGCGCCAGGGCCTAATGGCGGAGCTGGGGCAGCGTTCCAGCGGGAACATCGGAGCTGTGGTATTCCGGCAGCGGAGCTGTGGCGTTCTGGCGGCAGCGACGACCCGGCATCGGGCTGTGGCATTCCGGCGGCAGTGGTGTCCCAGCAGCGGAGCTGTGGCATTCCGACAGCAACATCGGAGCTGTGGCATTTCAGCGGCAGTGGCAGCAGCGACCCGGCATCGGGCTGTGGCATTCCGGCGGCAGTGGTGTCCCAGCAGCGGAGCTGTAGCGTTCCGGCGGCAGCGGCGACCTGACCTTGGAGGACGACAACGTTGGGAGCTCACAGGTCGGAGCAGAGGGAGAACAAGGAGGGAAGAGACAAGAACTTTTAGATTTTTGCCTTCTATCACAGTGAGGAGATGTTTGGTGAACTCACTGTGGTGGATGTTAAACTTGTGTTTATTGGGTGTTTTTGTCATTTTTATTATATGTACGACTGCAGGCAACAAAATTTCGTTCAGACCGAAAGGACTGAATGACAATAAAGGCTACTTTAAGTCACGGAATGAGCGCCAATTTTGCAATTAAACACAGTCCTGATCTAATAAAATGTTTATTCACACATTATCCATCAGAAAACTGTCACAACGATTTAAAAAACCAAGCCAAGGCAAACAATTTGTCAGCCGCCATTTGACAACCAAAATTCATTTTGTGAACAACAAACTTTTTAAAAGGCGAGGCAAACATTTTGGCAGCAGCCACTTGACAACCAATCCATTTTCTGAAAACAAACTTTAAAAAAAAAAGGCAAACAATTTGGCAGCAGCCACTTTACAGCCACATCGAGGGGACTCACCGTGGAATAGAATGCATTCAATGTTATTCGCAGCTCAGAGAGCCATGACCCTCTCGCATCCAGGGTCTGGCAGAGACTGAGTGAGGCACGACACTTTCGGGTTTTATAGTCCCGCCCCCTTGACGCCAGTGGGGGGCAGCAGAGAGAATGGGGATTTAAAAAAAAAAACATTAATATCTCTCAGTTTTCATCGATGGGAAAAACCCTCCGGTCCAGGAAGGCGGAGGGGGACTCTGAGCGAGCTGGCCAAAAATGACGGCCGTAGGTGGGGCCCCTCAAAAAATGTAAATGCAACAAATGCATCACATTGGAATAACTTTGCAATGTTAAATGCAACAAATGCGTTGCATTCAAGTGATATTGCAACCCCACCGGGATGTGAAATGCATTAAATTCATTGCAGTAATCTTGCAAAATCCTTCAAATAAGAAATGGAACGGTGACATCATAGAAGGGACAGCGGAGGCGTGACACCAGGCCCTCTGACTGATCAGACGTCCCCATTGGCTGAGAGAGATGTTGCTCAACCGGGCGGTGGGGCGGGACTTGCAGATGGCCAGAAAGAACCCTCCCCCTTGTCTCTCTCTGCTCCGCATTGCAGACAGGAGTGAGCAAAGATCTTATAGCGGAGCTCCGCTATAAGATCTTTTGGAGTGAGAGAGATGGAGAAGAAGAGAGAGAGAGAGAGATGGAGGGAGGAGTGTAGGCTGGGTGAGGGAGGGAAGGAGGGAAAGAGAAATTGAGGGAGAAATGAAGAATTGTGAGAAAAATGAAGAATTGAATGAAAAATTAGATTTGAGTGAATGAGAGAGGGAAGATGGAATAGAGGGAAGGAGAGATGGAGAGAGAGAGATATAGTGAAAGGAGGGGGAGAGGAGAGGAGGGGGAGAGGAGAGGAGGGGAGAGCGGAGAGAGGAAGGAGAGGAGAGGAGGGGGACAGACAGAGAGGGAGAGAGAGAGAGGGAGAGGGAAAGGGGAAATAGAGAGAGGGGAAGATAGAGGGCAGGAGAGGAGAGGGGAGGGAGATGGAGGGGAGGAGAGAGAGGGGGAGGGAGATAGAGGGAGTGGGAAAGAGAGAGATGGAGGAATGTGGGCTGCGAGAGGGAGGAGGGGTGGGGGAACGGAGAGTGGGAAATAAATTGATTGAAAAATGAAGAATTTTGAGTGAAAAATGAGGATGAGCAAAAGAGACGAGGAAGGTAGGAAGGAGAGATGGTAGAGAGTGAGAGAGACAAAGGAGAGGGAGAGAGAAGGGGGAGAGGAGAGGAGGGGAGAGAGAGATAGGGAGAGAGAGACAAAGGAGAGAGAGACAAAGGAGAGAGGGAGAGGAGGGAGAGAGAGAAAGGAGAGGAGAGAGAGATAGAAACAGAGAGACAAAGGAGAGAGAGAGAGACAAAGGAGAGAGGGAGAGGAGAGGGAGAGAGAAACAGGGATGGAGAGAGAGAAAGGAGAGAGGGAGAGGGAAAGATAGAGAGGGAGAGAATGACAAAGAGAGAGACAAAGGAGAGAGACAAAGGAGAGAGGGAGAAGGAAAATAGAGATGGAGAGAGACAATAGAGGAGAGGGAGAGAGAGACAGAAAGAGGGAGAGAAAGAAAGGAGGGTAAGGTAGAGGGCAGGGTAGGAGACGTGAGAAGAGGGGAGAGAGATGGAGGGGAGGAGAGGAGAGGAGAGAGAAAGAGAGCGAGATAGAGGTAGAGGGAAAGAGAGATGGAGGAGTGTGGGCTGTGGGAGGGAGGCGGGGAGGTGGGGGGAGGGAGGGAAAGAGAGAGAGAGGGAGAAATGAAGAATTAAGTGAAAATTAAGAATTAAAGGGAAGGTGGGAGGGAAGGAAATATGGAGGGAGAGCGAGTGGGAAAGGTAGATGAGAGGAGAGGGGAGAGAGAGAGGGAGAGAAAGAGAGAGAGAGAGAGAGAGTGAGCGAGAGAGAGAGAGAGAGAGAGAGAGAGAGAGGAGAGAGGAGAGAGGGAAAGATAGATAGAGGAGAGGGGGAGAGGGATGAATTTTAAAGGAATTGCAGTTTTCACTTTCGGAGCAGATTTGCAAGTTTGACCCCAGCATCTGAAGAAGGGTCTCGGCCCGAAACGTTGCCTATTTCCTTTGCTCCATAGATGCTGCCTCACCCGCTGAGTTTCTCCAGCATTTGTGTCTACCACCTATTAAATTAAATTGTTAATTAACTTCAGAGTGGTGGCGATCATGCGTGGAGGGCGTGCGTGCGTGCGGGCACACAATCCTCCAGGTGTGGTCTCACCAGGACCCTGTACAACTGCAGAAGGACCTCTTTGTTCCTATATTCAACTCCTCTTGTTATGAAGGCCAACAGGCCAAAACTGCACACAATACTCCAGGTGTGGTCTCACCAGGGCCCTGTCCAACTGCAGAAGGACCTCTTTGCTCCTAGACTAAATTCTTTCTCTGTTTTCTTTAGTGTCCTTTCCAAATAAAATGAAAACATCTTTGAGACTTTGTGGACAACTCAATGGTTGAAATATGTTCTTCAACAAGTTTAGTCCAGTTTAGTTTAGAGATACAGCGCGGAAACAGGCCCTTCGGCCCACCGAGTCCGTGCCAACCAGCGATCGCCCATTCACACACTAGTTTAGTTTAGAGATACAGCACAGAAACAGGCCCTTTGGCCCACCGAGTCCTATTCTACACACATACGCACACTGGGGGGCAATTTACAATCTTGAGCAGAAGCCAATTAGCCTACAAACCGACACATCTTTGGAGTGTGGGAGGGAACCGTAGGGCCCACGCAGGTCACGGGGAGTACACCCGCTCTGGAGCTGTGAGCGGCAGGTCTGCGCTGGGCCCCAGAGAGTGGGGGAGGTGCTCTCTCTCTCTCTCCCCCCTCCCCTCTCCCCCTCCCCCTCTCTCCCCCTCTCTGCCTCTCTCCTCCTCTCCCCCCCTCCCCTCCCCCCCTTTCCCCCTCTCTGCCTCTCTCCCCCTCTCTCGATCTCTGGAGGAGCCCCTCTCCCCCCTCTCTCAGAGGAATTCTGAATCTCTCTCTCTCTCTCCCCCCCCCTCTCTCTCTCTCTCCCCCCCTCTCTCTCCCTCTCTCTGCCTCTCTCCCTCCATCTCTAGTGAGACCACACCTGGAGTACTGTGTGCAGTTTTGTCCTGTTGGCATTCATAACAAGAGGAAGAGTATATGAGCAAAAAGGTTCTTCTGCAGTTGTACAGGGCCCTGGTGAGACCACACCTGGAGTAATGTGTGCAGTTTTGTTCCCCTAATTTGAGGAAGGACATTCTTGCTATTGAGGGAGCCCAGCGTAGGTTCACCAGGTTAATTCCTGAGATGGCGAAACTGTCATATCAGGGCTGCCAACTATCATACTTAGAGCGTGAGAATCACGACCTCAAGCAAACTCTCACGCCCTCACGCTGATCAGACATTTCTCACGCTCTGTGGTGAGAAATTCTGTGATCAACGAAAATTAAAAAACTCGGATAAACTGCATGGTTCGCGGGTGTTGGAGAGCCGGGGCTGAGGGAGGGATGGGAGCAGAACCAGCGGCGGGAACAGATGCGGAGCCGGGACTGGTGAGTGTTTGCGGGGCTGCGAGTGTTTGCGGGGATGGCGAGTCGCTCGCTGCAGCTCCGGCCATGGAGCCGGCAAGTCCCGGGCCGTCGGAGGCGTTGTGCCGCTGCCGCGAGAGTCTCTGTGCTGAAGGGACAGACTCAAAGGGAGGTGGAGAGAGTGAGAGAAGGGAAGGAGACGGGGGAGAGAGGGGGGGGGGGGGGGGGGGGGAGAGGAGACAGAGGGGAGAGACAGAGGGGGAGTGAATTAATGGAGAGAGAGAAATTGAGAGGGGGGGGAGGGAGATGTAGGGATGAGAGGGTGGGAGTGAGGTGGGAGAGGGGGTGGGAGAGAGAGGGGTGAGAGCGAAGAAAGAGGGACGAGAGAGGGGGTGGTGGGAGGAGAGGGTAGGAGAGAATGGGAGAGAGGGGTGGTAAAAGAGAGGGGGAGAGATAGGGAGGGGGAAAGAGAGAGGTGAGAGGAGAGACAGAGAGAGAGAGGGGAGAGAGTGTGTGGAGAGGGAGAGAGAGGGGGGGAGATAGAGAGGGAGGGAGAAAGAGAGAGGGGGAGAGAGAGAGAGAGAAGGGGAGAGAGAGGGGAAAGAGAGGGAAGAATAGGGAGAGAGAGGGGGGACGAGGGAGAGGGGAAGAGAGAGAGGGGAGAGTGGTGGGAGGGAGAGAGGGGAAGAGAGAGAAAGGGAGAGAGAGAGGGAGAGAGAAGGGAAGAGAGGAGAGAGAGGAAGGGAGAGAAGAGAGGGAAGGGGAGAGTGTGAGAGAGGAGAGAGAGAGAGGTGAGAGAGAGGGGGTGGGGAGAGGGGAAAGAGAGAGGGGGGAGGGAGAGAGAAGAGAGGGGAAAGAGAGCGGGGATTAAGAGGAGAAAGGGGGGGGAGAGAGAGGGGAGAGAGAGAGAGAGGGAGAATGAGAGGGGAGAGAGGGTGGGAGGGAGGGAGAGAGAGGGGAGAGAAAAGAGGTGGAGAGAGGGGAGGGAGAGAGTGGGAGAGAGAGAGGAAAGGGGGACAGAGAGAGGAGAGAGAGGGGAGAGAGACAGGGTTGCCGACTCCCATGCATTGAGCGTGCGAATCACCAAATTCTCTCGCTCTGTTGTGAGAAATTTTGTGATCAACCAAAATTTCAAAACTCATATCAACTGCATGGGCCGCGGATGTTGGAAGCAGAAGCAGCGGCGGGGACAGGTGCGGACGGGGAGCGGGGCTGGCGAGTGTTTGCCGGGCTGGCGAGTTGCACACTGCAGCTCTGGCCATGGAGCAGCCTCAGTGCAAGAGTCCTGGGCCATCGGAGGCGTCGAAGTGTTGCTCCGCTGCCGTGAGAGTCTCTGTGCTGAATTTGCCCAGGTGACCGGCATGGATCAGGCTGCAACTCGATGCATCCTGGAGGACAACCAGTGGCTGCTGGAAATAAGTACCAAGCATTGGGTAGAAACGGTGGAAGATAGTGGACTTCAAATGGGGGTGGTTGGTGAAAGCATCCTGCTTGCCTGCTACATTTTCATTTACTGTAACTGCAGGAAAAATGTGCCCGATGTTGGGGGCGTTCAGAACCATGGGTCACAGTTTAAGAATAAAGGGCAGTTAGGACTGAGATGAGAACAAACACGCAGAGAGTTGTGAATATGTGGAATTCTCTGCCACAGAAGGCAGTGCAGGCCAATTCACTGGATGTTTTCAAGAGAGAGTTACATTTAGTTCTTGGGGCTAACAACATCAAGGGATATGGGGAAAAAACAGGAAAGAGGTACTGATTTTAGATGAATAGCCATGATCATATTGAATGGCAGTGCTGGCTCGAAGGGCCGATGGCCTATTCCTGCACCTATTTTCTATGTTTCTATGCTTGAGTATGGCAATAAAACTCGATCAGAGAGGGACACAGAGAGAGAGAGAGAGAGAGAGAGAGAGAGAGGCTGTGTCTTTCTCAGCTCCAGTGGCTGAGAAGTTTTAAGCAGCCTTTGAAGGATTCTGTCGTTGGGAAAGGAACAGAGGCAGAGGGGCTTCATAGTCTGACATTGTTGGACTGTTGAAACTTTCCAATGCTTTAAAAACTTCCCCATTTAGCATGAAAATCCCCTGTGAATTTTCTACATTGTCGAGGGAGCAGGGTGAGGCTATCATTGGCGGACTGCCAAGAGTACCTGGATATCGAGGGTTTGAAGTTTTTCGGTGCCTTTGCTGTGTTTTGGCACTGATTCGCTGCCCTAAAGTCATTTTGCACAGTGCGGCTGCCTGGCTTCATGTGAAGAAGGTGCTTTTGCGTTCGGCAAGACAGGGCGAGCTGGCTTTTTGGCGTGGACGAGTTTTGGAACTTTCCTTCTTCAGCTGGAGGACTTTGCTTTTTGAGGATTGCTCTGGACTGTGACTGTCCCTGGGAATTAATTTGCTGAGCTGCAGGAGTGCCGGGGGCTGGTTTGTGCCTCTGCCCGGATGGCGATGGCAGCCGAAGGCGAGGAGCTACGCAGCAGTGACATCAGCAGCGGAAGCGAGGCCATCTGAACATGAGCCTCATGTTGACTTGGACTGGGACAGTTTTGGTATCTCGGTTCAAACTGGGCCCCAGATGTCCAGGGGTTACAAAGGCTATGAATGCCCTTCTTGGTAGGGGGGCTATTGTCTCTTCCGAGCTCGAGAGGGGAAAGGTTGAGATGATATTGAAGAACCGGGAGGCTGTGGCCACAGTGGTAGAGAGGGGGATTTCAGTGGGGAGGGGGGGGGTCCATATACAGGTGGACCCATGGGTGTCCAGGGTGAGACCGGTTCTCCTGCGGAGTTGCCCCACATGTATTCCGGATGCGACACTCATTCCACACCTGTCTCAGATTGGGGAGGTGCGGTCTAAGTGCTTTAGGCTCATGCACCCTGGGGGGGACCCAGAGGAAAAAGGGATTCTCAGTTTCAAAAGGAGGGTGTTCGTGAAGGTAGGGGAGGGGGAAGGTGATGAGGGGAGTTTCGAGGTGGAGTGTAGGGGTCTCCCCAGAACCGTGCGTTGGAGTTGGGGAAAGGCACGGTGTCACGTGTGCGGTGGTTATGGACATCTCCGTAGGGAATGTCCTAATCACGGGGTCGTTGCTAGAACTTCTAGCGCAGCGGCCCAGGAATGCACTGCTGGCCCATCAGGGGTTGCTCGTCAGGTCTCGGAGGGGCGGGGTGGAAGCGCTGACCTGGCTGGGGCTGCCGGCTCTGCCTCGGTGATCCGGGGCAGCGGGGATAGCCCTTCTGGGTCTGCAGTTTCAGCCTTGGGGACCCAGGGCAGCAAGGGCCCCCACCCCCTACATCCTGAACCTGAGGGGGTGGCTGAAGGTGAGGCACAGGGTGAGCGTGGAGAAAAATGGGAGCAGCAGAAGAAGAAGAATAAGCAGAAAGAAAAATCACCCAAGCGAGTCAAAAGCAGGCGGGTGTGCAACTGCCGAGTGCGGAGATCACCCAAGGGGCGCCTGTCAGCTACAGGGGGGTCCAGAGTGAAACTGCCATGGCCCAGCAAGGAGCTGAGGTGGCTCTGACTGGGGTAGGGAAGGTAAAACGTGCGGGTGGTAAGGAGGCGGGGGGTAGTGTGGAGGAGGAAGACCCTCTCCTTATGGAGGTTACCACACCGCCGCATGCTAGTGGGACAAAAAGGAGGATTGGGCCTGGTGAGGAAGAGCAGGGACGTGAGTCCAAAGTTAGGGGGGTACATTTTTCCAGATCTTCCACCACCGATGTGGTTGGAGGTCAGGAAATGATGTCTTCTAGGTTGGAGGTTGAGCATCCACCTCAGGAATCTCTCGAGGGTACCACAGGGTCAGGTGATGGGGTAGACCCCTCTGGAGTTGTGTCCTCTGGGCGGGGGGATGTCCTTTTGTCTCAGGGGCCCTCCGAGGGAGGTATCTCATCGTGTGTTGATCTTGGCTGCCCTGGGGGTGTGTACTCTGGGTCGGAGGAGGTTCCCTCGTTTCAGAGGCCTACTGAGGGTGTTAGCACGCAGGAGGGTGGGGTAAGCTCCCCTGGTAGTGCGGACCCTGAGACGGGGGATGAGCAGAGTCAGCCCGAGGGAGGGGGGTCGGGGGGAATGGTGTACCAATCAGTGCTCAATATTAGAGCCAATGGAGGTGCTGAGGTGTGTATTGTATTGCCGGCTGAATTGGCAGGGGAGAGGAAAAAAACTGGTGGAGAGCCTCTGGGTGTTGCCAGTGGAGGGGGTGCTTTCGGTGCTGTGGAGGTCGGAGTTATTTCAGGCAGCGACCTTCTTTCAGATTCTGGGGGTGCCAGTTTACCACAGACCCTGGGGGTGCCTCTTGTTTTCTCTTCCCCAGGCCCAGGTATAGAGGGTGAGGACAGAGCGCAGGAGCCCAGCCAGTCAGTGGGCTGCGTGATGCGGATAGGGGCTTCGGGACCCTTCCCCGGCATTGATCCTGGGGGTGGTGTCATGCCGGAGGAGAGGGAGAGTGATGGGGCCAGCTTGTGTGGAGGGGTTAGCGAAATTCCAGAGAGCTCTGGTCTTTCGACTTCTGAAATTGACCTTGGTGATGCTGAGCGTGTTGTGTCAGGTGCGAGTAACTTGGACGATAGCCCAGGAACCAAGGACGAGTCTCATGCAATTGTTATCTGTGAGGTGCGGGAGTTTCTAAAAACAAGCCGTACCAACAAGAAAAAGATTGACGCTGCTAAGAGACGGTGGGCTGATCTGTCGAGGCTATCCTTGCCACCAAGGATAGTGATCTTCCTGGCTCTGCCCAGTGCCAGCTTAGGGACTTTTTGGAGTTCCTAAAAAGAGAGAGGGCTACAGAGCCCAGGAGGAGAAGTGTGAGGATTTCAATTTAATGTACCAGTGCATTCACGTTAGCTACCCTAAACTTAAACGGGAGTAGAGCGAGTTTTCGCAGATTCCAGCTTTTATCGGTCCTTAGGGAGGGGAAATTTGCAGTGTGTTTTCTGCAGGAGACGCATACTGTTGTAAATGATTAACCCACCTGGAGGTTGGAGTGGGAAGGTGAGGTCTATATGAGTCATCTTAGCTCAAATTCGAGTGGGGTGGCCATTCTGTTGGCTCAGAATTTCCTGCCCAATATTATAAAAGTGCAAGAAGTTGTGCCAGGACGTTTGCTCCATCTGGCCGTGAGCCTGGATGGCATGCCGTTGCATTTCATTAACGTGTATGCCCCCAGCTCTGGCACGATGCAGGCCGGCCTAATTCAGGAAGTGAATGCTCTGTTGAGCACTATTGGTCGGGGAGAGTGTGTCTTCCTTGGGGGGGGGACTTTAACTGCACACTTGAGGTGCGAGATCGTTCTGGTACTCAGTGTGCCGCTGCTGTAGCGAAGAAGCTGAGAGGGTTGATTGATTCTTTTGAGTTGGTTGATGCGTGGCGGGACCTCAACCCAGACTCCACTGCTTTTTCGCGGAGGTCTGAGGGCGGTGGTTCCCGCATTGATCGAATATATATCTCCCGAGCGTTTGTTTCCCGTGTCTCAGCAGCCTCAATGCAGCTGGTGCCATGCTCGGACCACTGTCTGGTGCGTGTGGATTTTAATCCAGCGCGCGCTCGGGCTGGGTCTGCGTACTGGCACTTTAATAACCGGCTGCTGGAGGATCGGTGTTTCCGGGAGTCATTCACTCGGTTTTGGAGGTTTTCCGTGGGCGCTGGACACCGCGTGGGGTTGAGAGTATTGTGAATAATGATTGTAATGTTGTACTATAATGACACTTGATATAATGTAAGTTCGTTTTGTGTATGACTTGATCTGTTGTATTATTTGATGTGTTGAATAAAGTCTTTGAAAAAAAAAATGGATAGGGAGGGACGGACAGAGAGAGACACTGAGAAACATAGATGTTAAACTGAGTTATTTTGTCAATCTAAAGTCAACTTGACTCAAACGCTTGTAGCTGTTGAAATTGGTCCTTTATTCAGCTGAGACTAGTCTCTGAACCTTCCAATACAGAGCCCAGAGAGAATAGTAGTTTTGATAGAAACTAGTGGCATGTATATAGGTATTATACATTTCAGATACAGAGGGTATGACAAGCTAGTAACCAATCATCTGAGTCCTTCTGGTGATTTACAACAGCAGTCACATGACCCCCCCCCCTTCTCTGGCCTCAGTTTTCAACCTTTGTTTGCCTGTGATTTAACTTTGTTTAAAATTATTTTATTTCAACACAGCAAAACCCCTAGTAGGCTCAATTATCAAAGACCACTCCTCAAAATATAAGATACCTATGTAATACAATGAACACACACGTCATACACACTTTCCACACCAAGAAGAAAGATATTTCTATAAATCTAAACAAAGTCTAATGTTTACAGTCCTACTAAGAAAATTATCATAGACTTCCGTAAGAACAGTGCAGCCCCCAAACCTCTATTCATCAATGGGGACTGTGTGGAAAGGGTCTCAGACTTCAGATTCCTGGGCACACAAATTACGGAGGATCTCTCCTGGACTACAAACACCACCACAGCAGTCAAGAAGGCCCAGCAGCGACTCTACTTTCTGAGGATCCTCAGGAAAAACAACGTGGAGGAGAAGCTGCTGGTGTCCTTCTACCGCTGCTCCATCGAGGGTGTGCTGGTGTACTGTATAACCACATGGTATGCCAGCTGCTCTGCAGCGGACAGGAGAGCCCTTCAAAGGGTCATCAACACCGCACAAAAAATCACTGGCTGCCCACTGCCCTCCCTGAAGGACATCGTCAGCTCTCGCTGCCTTGGCAGGGCAGCCAACATTCTGAAGGACCCTTCCCACCCTGGACACAACCTGTTCCACCTGCTGCCCTCTGGCAGACAGTACAGGTCTTTCAAAACTCGCACCAACAGACTCAGAGACAGCTTCTACCCCATAGCCATACGTGAACTTAACAATGCAAAATAAGAAATAACACTCACATTCAACTGAATGGTTCTACCTCAGCTGCTATTGTTATTTATCTGTATTTTTTTTTAATATGTATATATTTTTACCTTTTCTTATATGTTTAAAATTGCTCTTGTGAATCGCACAGTGGGATTGACTTTAAAAAATGTTTGTACCATGTGCAATGACAATAAAGAGATTCATTCATTCATTCATTCAAGACACAGTACATTTCATAAATGGTTTCACTACAATTTTACACAGTTTAAAATACTATCACCTATGTATTAAATCATAAATTATATGAGTTCGCCGAATTACACAGTTTCTAAGTTAAATTCAAACCGAAACCCAACCCAGCTGTTCCATTGTTTAAAAAGGTTCTAAGAGTAAACCTAGCAATTTTACTTCGGAGTCACGTGAGTGACTACGTGAAGAACCTGTCCAGCTTGCATGCGCGACATGAGCGTTCACGCAGTGCAACAGCGACGAACGGGAGTACAGGCGCTCCCGCTACAAGCTGAAAGAACGGACCGTTAGGTAAGTACTTACCCACAGGTTCGAATTCACAACTTTGCTCCTCTTTGTGCACCAGGGGGAAACATAGAAACATAGAAATTAGGTGCAGGATTAGGCCATTCGGCCCTTCGAGCCTGCACCGCCATTCAATATGATCATGGCTGATCATCCAACTCAGTATCCCGTACCTGCCTTCTCTCCATACCCCCTGATCCCCTTAGCCACAAGGGCCACATCTAACTCCCTCTTAAATATAGCCAATGAACTGGCCTCAACTACCCTCTGTGGCAGAGAGTTCCAGAGATTCACCACTCTCTGTGTGAAAAAAGTTCTCCTCATCTCGGTTTTAAAGAATTTCCCCCCTTATCCTTAAGCTGTGAGCCCTTGTCCTGGACTTCCCCAACATCGGGAGCAATCTTCCTGCATCTAGCCTGTCCAACCCCTTAAGAATTTTGTAAGTTTCTATAAGATCCCCTCTCAATCTCCTAAATTCTAGAGAGTATAAACCAAGTCTATCCAGTCTTTCTTCATAAGACAGTCCTGACATCCCAGGAATCAGTCTGGTGAACCTTCTCTGCACTCCCTCTATGGCAAGAATGTCCTTCCTCAGATTTGGAGACCAAAACTGTACGCAATACTCCAGGTGTGGTCTCACCAAGACCCTGTACAACTGTAGTAGAACCTCCCTGCTCCTATACTCAAATCCTTTTGCTATGAAAGGCAACATACCATTCGCTTTCTTTACTGCCTGCTGCACCTGCATGCCTACCTTCAATGACTGGTGTACCATGACACCCAGGTCTCGCTGCATCTCCCCCTTTCCCAATCGGCCACCATTTAGATAATAGTCTGCTTTCCCGTTTTTGCCACCAAAATGGATAACCTCACATTTATCCACATTATACTGCATCTGCCAAACATTTGCCCACTCACCCAGCCTATCCAAGTCACCTTGCAATCTCCTAGCATCCTCCTCACAGCTAACACTGCCCCCCAGCTTAGTGCCATCCGCAAACTTGGAGATATTGCCTTCAAATCCCTCATCCAGATCATTAATATATATTGTAAATAGCTGGGGTCCCAGCACTGAGCCTTGCGGTACCCCACTAGTCACTGCCTGCCATTGTGAAAAGGACCCGTTTACTCCTACTCTTTGCTTCCTGTTTGTCAGCCAGTTCTCTATCCACATCAATACTGAACCCGCAATGCCGTGTGCTTTAAGTTTGTATACTAATCTCTTATGTGGGACCTTGTCGAAAGCCTTCTGGAAGTCCAGATACACCACATCCACTGGTTCTCCCCTATCTACGCTACTAGTTACATCCTCTTCTTTTTTTTTTCTTTTTTTTTTTTTAACAGAAATATCTTTAATAATAACACGGCTGATTGCTGCATTACTGTAAATCAAAGAGAAAATATGTGGGCCAATGATACAGAGGTTTAATATGTATATCTGCTCTAAATATATCCATTTCACAAGCCGTACGTGTGTGGCTCATTCTCTCGGCAGTAACAGTGGCAAGCTGGGACCCACAGCTGTGTGTAGCTGGTACAGTGGGGGGGGCTCACCTCGTCCCAGTCAGGGCTGACAGTCCCAGGCCAGAGTGAGGAGGAGAGCAACTCTGTCTCCGCTGAAGCTGGATTGAAACTAATGTTGTCAGCCGTGTATAAACTGGAGCAGATGCGATGGGCCGAAGGGGGAGGACAAAGACAGACACAAAGTGCTGGAGTGACTCATCGGGCTAGGCAGCATTCTGGAGATAGTTGACGTTTTGGGTCAGGAGATGGGAGGGAGGGGGGGGGGAGGGCTTTCACACCTCCAGTCCCCTCTATCTCCATCTTGCAGTCTGAGGATGGAGATAGAGCAACTGGAGCAAAGCAGCACAGAGGGAAACCGCCTCCCGTTCGACTCCAGGGAAGGAGCGTTCCGTCAGTGGAGGGGGCGAGGGGCGGCACCTGGACCGCACACGCTGTGGTCCACAGTCACGGGTACCGAGCCGAGCCCAGACCGCTAGCGTTGCCTGACCAACAGCAGCGGGCTGGAGGAAAATCAAGATACAGACCGGCCGGTAATCCCTGCATACTCCGACAAGGAGACTCGGCGCGACAACGGCAGAGGCAGCTGCCTGAGCAAAGTTGGTGACCAGTCGCAACGGGCTGGAGACAGACACACGGAAGATGGACAGGCCGGCTCATTCAGAGAGCCGGCACTTCAAACTACCGCCCGAGAGCGAGAAAGTGTCTGTTTCCAATCCTGAGAGAAAGGTCATGGAGTAAAATCTCCAGCGAGACTTGCCTCGGGAGCTGGGGCAAGCTCGCCAAGGGAGCACAACACTCCCGCTCCAGTGCACGAATAGCACTGGCCATCATATTTCCCTCATCAGAGGGGATCGTTGGCGACCAGGGCTGGGCTGGTCCAGAAGAGGGGTCACTGGCTGAACAACATCGGGAGTATGCTTGAGGTACAGGATCAGGAAGAGCTGCTGGGTGTGAGATACCGCAACGTGGCTACACCACGAGCGAGATGGCCGTTACAGCCTAATCTGGCGGCCAGCTTACTACCTGTTTTTTTTTTTTAAAAACCTCTCCAAGACAGGTAGTCATGAAGCGTTGGATTTTATCACGCCTCCCCAAAATTGCATTTGCTCAAAGTGCCTACCATTATTGGGAGTACATTGAGCAGGGCATTTAAAACCCAAAATCTTAATTTGCAATATTGATACCCCTGACGTCGGCTATCATTTCGCATACTCAATCCAGAGGGGCAGGGTAGTATGGCAAAACACCTGACCCTACTGTTCAACACAGTATGTGACCGCAACCTCTGGAAGGAAGTCATAAAACCTGCCCTCAACCTAGAAAATTCACAGGACTGTGAGGACGCCGACCTCAGAACCACAGATCACGCTATCTGGTAAAGTTACCAAATTAAGCCTAAAAATTGGACGAAGTATCAAAGATATTCGTCCTCATGAGGGCAGGTCCTGGAATGAGTAAACCACACAAAACCAGACAGCAGTACCTCCATGCGTCCACCAGTAGGCATCTTCCTCATGGTACTGGTGAAAGCTCGGGGCCCGCATGCCATTCCCCGCAGGGTCGCTGAAGGCGTCGTGCAGCTTTGCGTCTTTTACCATTTCCATCAGGAACTTGGACGTTATGTCCAGTCTGTTGTCGGCACTGCCGGATCGTCCAGCCGCATCAATGATGCAGTTGAAGTCACCGGCCAGAACGAGCTGCCGGGACGTGGCCAACAGCACTGGGAGCTGCTGGAGAACGGCCAGCCGCTCGCTCCGCACGGGTGGGGCATACACATTTATCAGCCGGAGCGGAGAACCAGGGTACATAACATCCACCACGAGGAGACGCCCCGCAACCACCTCCCTGACCTCAGTGATGGCGAAGTTCCCTCCTCGCAGCAAGATCCCCAGGCCGGAAGCACGACAGTCATTGCCCCCCGACCACACCGACAGTCCGTGGGGCCACCATCGCGACCACCTCCGATAGCAGCGGAGGTGTGGCAACCCGCACTCTTGCAGAAAAGTCACATCTGCCTTGACTTTGGCCAGGTACTGTAAGGCATTAACACATCGCGCAGTGCTCTTCACACTGCGCACGTTTAAAGATGCCAGCTTGAGCTCCATGGTCTTGACCATTTTCATGTTCCCTCATGCCCACCGCTTCGATGAATTGCCCCACCTTTCCTGGGCTCAGGTACCCGGCATCCTCAACGGGTTGGGTTTCCCGTGTCGTAACCCGATGTGTCGTTGGGGGGGGGGGGGGGCTGCTCGTTTCACCCCCTTCTGGGTGCGCCGCTTCCCCCGTCTCTTGTGGCTGGGGCACGGTGACAGACTTACTGCTCCCGGAAATTCGGAGCTGGGGCCCATCGGCCGCTACAATGCTCCCGATGCCCTGGAACTGGGCACATCGGCTGCTGCGATGATCCCGGTCTCCAGGGCCTGGGGCCCAACGGCTGCTCTACTGCTCCCGATGTCCTGGGGCTGGAGCCCCTCGACCACTGCTCTGCTCTCGATCTCCTGGTGCAGGTGAACAATCGGCAAGGACCTTCTCCTTGCCTCCCCGGTTTTCTTCCTGTGGGGTTTCCCGTTCGCCTCATCCTCCGACGAGGAGAGGTTGCTGCCTTCCGTCAGGGAGAGAGATCATTTTTTGGGGTTTTTTTTGGGCTTGCCAACCTCTTCTGGCCTCTGCTCCTTGTGCTGACCCCTCTGGTGTTTTCCATACGTCACCGTCGTCCAATTCTGCTCTCCCCCCTCCTCCATCGACTCTCCCTCCTGGGCTTGGTGCTGGAGTTCTCCTGGCACTTGGGGGCTCGAGGTGGTTGAGGTGGCTGGGCTGTCCTCATCCCTGTTTCCCCTTTCTGCTGGGGACTTGGCAGTGGTAGTGCGTGTCTCACCTGCCCTGGGGGTGCTGGAAGCTGCCCCTCTTGTTGCCTGTGCGTATGTGCAGGCTCTTTTAGGGCAGGCCCTGTAAAGGTGGCCTCCCTCCCCACACAGGTTGCAGTTCTTGCTGGCCTGACAGTCCTTTGTCTCATGGCCCTCCGTTTTGCAGTTTTTGCAGACCACTGCAGTGCATTGGACCACCACATGACCAGGCTTGTTACATCTTCTGCATAGTCTGGGCTGCCCCACGTAACTCTAATAACCTCTGTTCCCTCCAATTGCGAACACCGAGGGAGGGTGGAGGAGAGCTCCGTCCTTGTCCACCCTCAGCTTTACCTTGACCTGCCGCTTGCTCGTCCAACTCCCATGCAGGTCCTTCACGTCCACGCAGTTCCCTGCTCCGTCGACGTAGCGAGCAAGGAAGGTGAGGACATCCACTACGGGCACATGTGGGTTGTACATGTGCACCGTGATCATCCTTTCTTTCTGGTTTGGGAGGGTGAAGAGCGGCTGTACTTTCAGCAACGACAGCGGAGCTTCATTCCCCTTTTCCTGGAAATCTTTCATAAACTTTTGCCATCCCGTCGGATGCATGAAGGTAACATCGTAGTATCTGTTACCTGTGAAGTCCTGGAGGCAGTAGATGTCTTTGGCCTCAAACTTGCAGGTTTCCAGCAAGACCGTCTTCATGAACAGGTCTCGTGAGAAGGGAATCCCCTCGCTGAGGTCCTTTACACTAATCCTCAGGGTATTGTGGATACTCTGTCCTCTCGCTCCAATTGCAGCTGCCATTGGTACGATTCTACACCGCAATCTGCAGCTCTTGTCCTTAACGGACCGCCAGGACTGCTCTAACAAGAACAGATGTTCTCTTTTACCACTGATAAGAACAGATACTACACTTGATCTTAGCCAAAAGGCCGAGAAGCTCCATAACGGAATGGTCTTCCTCCTCCACAATACCCACTGCCACTTCACCACCTGCACGTTTTACCTTCCCTGACCCCATCCGAACCACCTTAGCTCCTTGCTGGGCCACAGCAGGTGCATTCTGGACCTCACTGGAGCTGATAGGCGCCCCTTGGGTGGTCTCAGATCTAGCCAAGTGCCCACCCACTTGCGTTTGACTTGCTTGTGTGGGCTATTTCTTCTTCCTCCCTTTCCATTTCGGCAACTCCCATTCCCCCGCCCCCCCCCCCCCCCCTCCCCCTTCACCCTCTCCTTGCGCATCGCCATCAGCCACCACCACAGGTTCTGGACATAGGGTGCTGGGGCCATCGCTGCCCAGGGTCCCCAAAGCGGAACTTACAGCCCCAGATGGGCTATCACTGCCACCCCGGATCACCGAGGCGGAGCTGGCAGCCCTAGCCTGGTCAGCAGTACCACCCCGGGCCACCGAGGCATGATGAGCCACCCGGGATGGGCCAGTAGTGCATTCCTGGGCTGCTGCACTAGAACTTCTAGCAGCCACCCCGCGATTAAGACACTCCCTACGGAGATGTCCAAACTCACCACATGCATGACACCGTGCCTTTCACCAACTCCAACACACAGTTCTAGGGAGACCCCTACACTCCACCTTGAAGCTCCCCTCAGCGCCTTCCCCCTCACCAACCTTCATGAACACCCTCCTCTTGAAGCTGAAGACCCCTATTTCATCCGGGTCCCCCCCGGGGTGCATAAGCCTAAAGCACTTAGACCGCACCTCCCCAAACGTAGACAGGTGTGGAAGAAGTGTTGCATCCGGAATACATGTGGGGCACCAACGCAGGAGAACCGGTCTCACCCTGGACATCCATGGATCCACCTGTCTGTGGGACCCCCACCCCCCCACTGAGAGTCCCCTCTCCAACGCTAGGGCCACATCCTCCCGGGTCTTTAGTATCATCTCAACCTTTCCTCTTTCGGGCTCGGAAGAGGCAATAACCTCCCGCTCAAGGTCATTCATGCCCTTCGTAATTGCCCCCCTGGTCCACATGGGACCAGTTTGAACCGAGATACCAAATCTTTTCCAATCCAAGTCAACATGAGGCTCATCCTCAAACGGCCTCGTAGCCGCCGCTGATTTCACCGCTGCGTGGCTCTGGACCATTAGCTGCGCCCCAGCCATCGCCATCCTGCCAGTGGCACAAACCAGCTCCAGGCACCCCAGCAGCTTAGCTCCACGTGAAGTCCCAGAGGCAGTCACAGTCTAAGACAAGCAGCAGAAGGAAACCTCCAGCTGAAGCAGGGAAAGTCCCCAAGTTCGTCCACAGCCGAGAGCAACCTTTGGGAAGCTCTTTTACAGTCTCGCCAGAAGCAAAAGCACCTTCTTCACATTTAGCCAGGCAGCCGCACTTTGCAAAATGACTTTAGGGCCGAGAATCGGTGCTAAAACGACAAAGACACCAAAATCTTTCCTACCCTCAGTGCCTATCTCCAGGCACTCTTTGCAGTCCGCCAACGACACTCACACCCGCGGCGGTGTAGAGAAAACTCAGGAATTTCACACTGGTGGAGGAATCCGTAAGCAAAGGAAAGTTTCAGCAGTCCAACGATAAGTCAACCGATGAAGTCCCTCTGGCTCTGTTCCTTCTCCATCGCCAAAATCCTTGAAAGGCTGCTTCAAACTTCTCAACTGCAGAGAAGAGAAAAAAAGCACAGCCTCTCTCTCTCTCACACAAAGC
Source organism: Leucoraja erinaceus (assembly GCF_028641065.1). Classification (NCBI taxonomy): domain Eukaryota; kingdom Metazoa; phylum Chordata; class Chondrichthyes; order Rajiformes; family Rajidae; genus Leucoraja; species Leucoraja erinaceus. Next base: position 163,474 of record NC_073390.1, read on the forward strand.
TAGCGGAGCCAGATGCAAGCAGCTGGCTGTTTGAATGTTCCTGTTTGCCTAATGGAACCATGTGTGTGTTGTTATGTATCACTGATAAACACCTGCTGGAGCATCGCCCGGGCCCAACACCCAACTGCACAGAACTCAATCATCTAATGACTATGGCCCAACCCTGCTCCTGGCTAACCACACATGGTTTGTGGATGGATTGTCTCTTATCCCTGAGAATGGACGCCGTGCCTCAGGCTATGCTATAGTCGCTGACGATAACACCATTATTGAGGCTGCCCACTTCCAAAGCCCGCTGTCAGCCCAACAGGTGGAACTGTTTGCCCTTTCAAGAGCATGTGTCACATCTATAAACTTATACATGGAATTCCGCTATTCATTTAGAGTGGCGCACAACTTCGGAGACATCGGCCCACACTGGGGGGGGGGGGGGGGGGGGGGGGGGGGGGGGGGGGGGGGGGGAATAAGGTTTCCCGCCGGAACGCTCTAGAAGATATTACGACCTGAACTGCATGTAACTGACTCCATGGTCCAAACAGAACCGTGACTCCTTGTCCGCAGAATGGCCTTGCCAGACATGGGTGATGTTCAGTTAATGCAGGGGGGCCACCTCTGCCGCACAACGCAATCTATGGAAACGAGAGGGCTGCGCAATTGACTCCCCGGGCTCATCCCTCTCGGCAATTTGGTATACCTGATGTATTACTACCTGTTTTATCGACGTATATACAGTCCCTTATTCACACGGGTAAGGAGGGAATGGTAGGAATGGTAAAAAAAACCTGGTGGGCATCCCAAAATTTGCCAAGAGGCCTTAATGCAAGCCTCGGAATGTGAGATTTGCAAAAGAAATAACCTCAGCACGATTATAAAATGCCCTAAAGGGGTTACACCAATGCCAGGCCGACCTTTTGAGTGTATACAAGTTGAATTTATTGAGTTATCACTGGCGCAATGTTATAAATATTGTCTGGCCATTATAAATCTGTTTAGTCGATGGATTAAACCCTTGTCAACCTTCAATGCCATGGCTGAGACCAGGGTAACGCTGTAATTGAAGGAAATTATACCTCACTTTGGGCTACCAACTGTTATTATCTCTGATAATGGGCCCCATCTATTTATCTATCTATACTCTATTCATTGGTGATTATAGGACTCATTTTAGCAACCAGTCCCCGCCATCTTGTTCCGCCATCTTGCTTCCGGCCAAAGATCGGATCTTTGTTTCCGCAGCGGGGAGAGGGAGTGAGCGGCCCGGGGTGAGGGAGTGAGAGTGAGCGGCCCGGGGTGAGGGAGAGGGAGTGAGCGGCCCGGGGTGAGGGAGAGGGAGTGAGCGGCCCGGGGTGAGGGAGAGGGAGTGAGCGGCCCGGGGTGAGGGGTGTGGGGCCCCCCCCCCCCCCCCCCATCCGGGAGAGGGGAGAGGGGGGCATAGGAGGGGGGAGACATTGTAGTGTGGGGGGAGGCGAGGGAGGGGGTGTCGGGGGGGGGGGGGGGGGGAGAGTTGAGGGGTGGGATAGCGCCTAGTGTGTGTGAAGTTGCGGGGAGGTTTGCAATGTTTCTTATTTAAGGTCTCTTGTCTAGTCTGAAATAAAGTTCATCATTGGATCAGAAGAAATATAATTGTGTGTGTTATATGATTATATACATTTATATCACATTCATGTATGTGTGTTGATAAACATTTTATTCTTTAACAAGAATAAACAGAATTATGAACTAACAGAATTATGAATCTAACCCTATATCACACACCATAATTTCCCCCGCAACGTCAATTACCCTGCGAGTCGGGTCGATTCCGGTTACTACAAAATCAACTCAAACACTGCTTGTGAGCCATTTAAAAAGAAATGATTTAAAAAACATTAAAAAAGACAATTACCAGAGTCAAATTTTATTCTTGACAAGAAGTTTGAACTGACAGAATTATGAATCTAACCCTATATCACACACACAAACTCTTGCCCCGCAACATTGATTACACTGCGAGTCGGGTCGGGTCAGGTAGGCTCCGGTTACTAAAATGGGCGGGGAAAAATGCCCAGGATCCCCTCCGTAGCTACTACACGACAGCCCATTGTATTTCGCAGGAGTAGCCTATATTGCTCTGCTCTAAGATCTTTGCTCAACAGCCCCAGCCTGAAGCCTCCCCCTCCGCCAGCTGCAGGACGCTCCCCCACACCCTCATTGGCCCCCAACAGCACCTGCCTGAAGTCATCCCCCTCCCTCAGGTGTAGAATGCAACACATACGCACCCCACCCCCAACAACCCCCTCCCCCACACTTTCTCCCCCTCCTACACCCCCCTGCCTACATACACCCCCACTCCCCTCTCACTCCACAGCCTCCCCGCCTCCCACACATGAAGAGGATACAGTGCTGGGGGATGAGGGGAAATGAGCTGTGCCTGCGCAGTTAGGGGCTATGGGTGAGTGGTAGAATATTGCGTTGGGGAATGGGGTTGTGTTGGGGGACCAGGCCTTAGTTTAGTTGCATTGCTAAACTAACAAGGAACTGTGCCAGCATTTTAATATTAAGCAGCAATTTCACTGTTACACCACCCACAGGCTACCAGAGGGGTTGAAAGGGCAAATGGGACCCTGAAAACTAAGTTAGCCAAATTTGTGGGAGAAACTCGACAGAGTTGGATCAGGGTTCAGCCTCTGGCCCATTGAAATGAGGCTCACCCCACACAAAGCCACCAAATTGACCCCTGCTGACAGTCGTCCCCTAGGGGCAGCAGAGTGTGGAGGTTAATTTGATTCCATCCGCGCTCAGCGATGAATTGATCACATGCGCACAACTAACCAATGCCTTGTCAGTTCTACATTCTCAGGTACAAGAGGCACAGAAGCCATTGCCAACGGAATATGAAAAGCCCAGGTACAGCCAAGAGACAACCGAGGTGGAAAGGCCTGCACCAGGTCCTCCTGGACTGTGGTGAAGGTTGAGGATCACCCACGTTGGATACACCTGACTGACTGCAAGCGCATTGGAAAACTGAAAGATAAGAATGAGACTGGAGCTCCTTGTTGTTGTGCTGGGACTGGGGAGAGTGGGTTGGACCAGAGGAAAGAATGTATTTATTTTCATGGGTTATGAGTTTGCTTGCCACAGTAATATAAGTGAATGTTGGGTATGTAACCAGGTTCCCTGTACAAGTGGAGGAGGACGACCCCTCTTTTCGCATACCCCTTAATCTCACAGAGGTCCGAGCTGCTCATTGCTTCCGTAATGATGTCCGAGGCAGTGGTTGCCTGGAACGAACCTGTAAAGGTTCCGATAACCCGAGGAAGTCTGTCCCTCAACCAATAGAGGGGAACAGATCAATCTTTGCGGGATGAAATACACCCCCATTTGGAGCAGGTTGGATGATAAATGAGGGTAGAGCCTAGAAGATCCCATGACTCAAATTGGCCATTCGTCCACAGCAACCAATTGATGCCACTTGCCATTGCCGCAAGGAAGTTTGGGAACTGCACGCGCACCATGAAGTGGCATACAGGACCATCGCGGCCATTCAAGGGGACATATTATGTATGCAGGCGGCTGCCTGGAATGATGAGAACGGGGAAAGGCTAAAAGGGCCCAGCCACTGCAGAGGATAGAAAATAGTAGGCCATTCGGCCCTTCGAGCCTGCACCGCCATTCAATATGATCATGGCTGATCATCCAACTCAGTATCCTGAAACTTAACCTTAGGATGCTGCTATTTGTGTATATACTCCCTCACACGAGAGCCGTGCAACAACTGCTGGATGTATACACTACATCATCAAGGTCCAAATGAGGTAGCACAGAATCTGAGCAATTCTGGTTGATTTGGGAAACAGCACGTAGGGAAGGGAGGGAGGGGGGGGGGGGGGGGGGGGGGGGGGGGGGGGGGAGGATTTAAATGATGACAATTCCTTGCAGTAATTTACCCAACATTTATTGCAATCACATTCAGGGGGGTGGGAATCAACCTTTACCCTCCCCCGACCCTCCTCTCTCTCTCTCCCCCCCCCCCCCCCCCCCCCCCTACTATCTCCTCCCCCCTCTCTTCCCTGCCTCTCTGTCTCCCCCTCCATCACTCCCACTTTACCAGTCCCCAGCGCCCCCTCCACTCCTCCTTCCCCAGTTGTTCTCTCTGTGTGTCCCAGCCATTGGAGGATACTCCCCGGAGCAGAGGAGTCCAAAGCTCATCCATCACGGAGTGTGTGTCTGACACCAGCCCCCAGAGTCGATCATTCATCTCTGGGGAGAGAGAGAGATGGGAGTGAGGGGGGGGGGGCATGGGGAGAGAGAGGTGGGAAATGGGGAGATTGGGGGGGGGGGGGGGGGGGGGGGCTGGAGAGAGGGGCCAAGGGAGAGGGGAGAGAGAGGTGGAGGAAAGGAGGAGAGGGGGGGGAGAGAGGGGGAGAATGGAGGAAGGAGGGAAAGAGGGGGGAGAGAGAGGGGAGAGGGGGAGAGAGAGGGAGAAAGGGGAGTAAGAAAGGGGGAAGAGAGAGAAGGGGGAGGGGGAGAGAGAGAGGGGAGAGTGAGAAGGGGAGAGAGAAAGGAAGAGAGGGGGGGGGGGGGGGGGGGGTGAGAGGGGAGGAGAGAAATGCGGGGGAGAGATGCGACGGAGAGGGGAGACTGGGGGAGGGAGAGAGGGGAGAGAGTGCAAGAGAGGGGGGGAGAGAGAGAAAGAGGAAGGGGAGAGAGAGAGGGATGGGGAAAGATGGGAGGGGAATGGGGAGGGGGGGACGGTGGAGGGGGAGTGGGGAGGGGGAGAGAAGGAATAGGGAGAGAGAAGAAGCGGTGAGAGGTGGAAAAGGGGGAGAGAAGAAGAGAGATGGGGGGACGGTGGGCAGAGAAAGGGGGGGGGAGAGGGGGAGGGTAGGGGGGGGATGGAAGGGTGAGGGATGAGGGCAGAGAGGGAGGCAGGAAGGGGAAGGGAGGGAGAGAGAGGGGGAAGGAGAGTGGGGCAGAGGGGGAGGGGAGAAGAGACAGAGGGAGGGGAGAGAGGAATGGAGGGAGAGAGGGAGCAGTAGGGAGGGAGGGGCAGAGGGAGAGAATGATGGAGAGGAGGGGAGGGAGAGTGAGGGGGGGAGAGAGAGGGGTGGGGTGTGAGGGGAAGGGAGGGGGGTAGTGAAGGGGAGGGAGGGAGAGAAGGGGGAGAGTGAGGGGGAGGGATGGGGGTGTGAAGGGAGGGAGGAGAGAGGGAGGGAGGGCTGGCTTGATTGTTATCATGTGTAGTCTTTCTGCTGACCAGATAGAACACAACTGGGACCTTGGTGCACGTGATACTAAACACACAGAGGGGGGGAGAGAGAGGGGGGGGGAGAGGGGAGGAGAATGGAAGAGGGAGGGGGGAGAGAGAGGGGGGAGAGAGAGAGAGGGGGGGAAGAGAGAGGGGGGAGAGAGAGAGGGAGTGAGGGAGAAATAGATAGAGAGAGAGAGAGAGTGGGAGAGAGGGGAAGAGAGAGAGGGGGAGAGAGAGAGGGGGGAGAGAGAGGAGAGGGAGGAGGGAGGGAGAGTTGGGGTAGGTAGGGAGAGTGGGGAGAGAGAGGGGGAGAGAGAGGGGGGACAGAGGGGAAAGAGAGAGGGGGGGAGTGGAGAGGCAGGAGGGGGAGAGAGAGATGGGAGGGTGGGAGATAGAGTTGGGGAGGTGGGAGAGTGGGGTAAGTAGGGAGGGGGGATGGTGGAGAGAGGGTGGAGAGAGAGGGTGGCAAGTGAGGGGGAGAGAGAGGCGAGGGGTTAGAGAGGGGAGAAGAGCGGAGGGGGGAGGAGAGGAGGAGAGAGAGAGGGGGAGAGAGACAGGGAGATAGAGGGGAGAGAGTGAGGGAGGGAGGGGGAAGAGAGGGAGAAAGAGGGAGAGGGGGCAAGAGTAGGAGAGAGAGGAGAGGGCGAGAGAGGGGGGAGAGACATAGACATAAAATATTGGTGCAGGAGGAGGCTATTCGGCCCTTCGAGCCAGCACCGCAATTCATTGCGATCATGGCTGATCGTCCCCAATCAATAACCCGTGCCTGCCTTCTCCGCATATCCCTTGATTCCACCAGCCCCTCTCTCTCCACCCTCTCTCTCAAATCCATCCAGTGATTTGGCCTCCACTGCCCTCTGTGGCAGGGAATTCCACAAATTCACAACTCTCTGGGTGAAAAACCTTTTTCTCACCACAGCCTTAAATGGCCTACCCGTTATTCTAAGACTGTGACCCCTGGTTCTGGACTCGCCCAACATTGGAAATATTTTTCCTGCATCTAGCTTGTCCAGTCCTTTAATAATTCTATGCGTCTCCATCTTGAACAACTGCATCTCCTCCAACCTCATCTATTGCATCCGCTGCTCTAGATGTCAGGTAATCTACATCGGTGAGACCAAGCTTAGGCTTGGCGATCGCTTCGCCCAACACCTCCGCTCGGTCTGCATTAACCAACCCGATCTCCCGGCACTTCAATTCCCCCTCTCATTCCGAATCTGACCGTTCTGTCCTGGGCCTCCTCCATGGCCAGAGTGAGCACCACCGGAAACTGGAGGAGCAGCATCTCATATCCCGCTTAGGCAGTTTGCACCCTAACGGCATAAACATTGACTTCTCCAATTTCCGGTAGCCCTTGCTGTCTCCTCCCCTTCTCAGCTCTCCCTCAGCCCTCTGGCTCCTCCCTCTTCTCCTTTCATGACTTTCATGACTCCACCCCCCCCCCCCCCCACCCTACATCAGTCTGAAGAAGGGTTTTGGGCCAAAACGTTGCCTATTTCCTTCGCTCCATAGATGCTGCTGCACCCGCTGAGTTTCTCCAGCACTTTTGTCTATCTTTTATAATTTTATATGTTTCTATAAGACTCCTCCTCATCCTTCTAAACTTCAGTGAATACAAGCCTAGTCTTTTCAATCTTTCCTCATATGACAGTCCCGCCATCCCAGGGATCAATCTTGTGAACCTATGCTGCACTGCCTCAATCACAAGGATGTCCTTCCTCAAATTAGGAGGCCAAAACTGTACACAATACTCCAGATGTGGTCTCACCAGAGCCCTACATAACTGCAGAAGAACCTCTTTACTCCTATACTGAAATCCTTTTGTTATGAAGGCCAAGTTTCATTAGCTTTCTTCACTGCCTGCTGCACGTGTAAGCCAACTTTCAGTGACCGGTGTACAAGGCCGCCCAGGTCTCGCTGCACCTCCCCCTTACCTAACCTAACCCCATTGAGATAATAATCTGCCCCCTTGTTTTTGCCACCAAAGTGGATAACCTCACATTTACTGTTTCTATATTATACTGCATCTGCCACGCATCTGCCAACTCACTCAACCTGCCTGCTGCAACCTCCTAACATCCTCATCACAGTTCACACTGCCACCCAGCTTTGTGTCATCTGCAAACTTGCTTGAGTTGCTCCTAATTCCCTCTTCCAAATCATTAATTATATATGGTAAATAGTTGCAGCCCCAACACTGAGCCTTGCGGCACTCCACTCGCTAGATCAGGGGTGGGGAACCTTTTCATGTTGGAATGCCGCATTGTTATCTAATAAGGCCGCATCCAAGAAACTTCACTTAGATATACTTCAAAATGTAGTTATTTTGTAAAAATAGCCCTCATGACTAACGATTGTTTTAGTTGTGGCCGTCAGTAAGGGAGGGATTAGGAGGGGTGGGGGGGGGGAAGAGTTGAAAGAGAGGAGGGGGAGAGAGAGAGAAGGGGGAAGGGGGGGGAGAGAGTGGGAGAGAGAGGGGGGGGAGAGGGAGGGGAGAGAGAGGAGGGAAGGAAGAGATGGAGGCAGAGAGAGTTGGGAGGCAGAGCAGGTGAGGGAGGGAGGGGAGGAGCGGAAGAGGGAAAGGGAGAGAGGGGGGAGAGGGAAGGAAGAGAGGGGGGAGGGGAGAGGCAGAGCAGGAGGGGGGGGAGAGAGTGAGAGAGGGAGGAGAGTGCGAGGGGGAGAGTGATGGAGAGGGGGTGAGAGAGAGGGGTGAGGAGAGGGGCAGGGAGGGGAGAGGGAGAGGGAACGACGGGAAGGGGGAGAGAGAGGGGGGTGGGAGTGGGGGGAGGGGGAAGGGAAGGGGGGGGGAAGGAAGGGGGGAGGGAGAGGGAGAGGGAGAGCGAGAGAGGTGAGGGAGGGAGGGAGAGAGAGAGAGAGAGAGAGAGAGAGAGAGAGAGAGAGAGAGGAGGGAGAGAGAGAGGGGGGGGAAGGGGGAGAGAGAGGGGGAGAGGAATGAGGGGAAGGGGAAAGAGACGTGGGGAAGGAGAGGAGAGAGGGGGGGAGAGAAGTGCGGAGGGGGGGGGAGGGAGGGGGGGGGGGGAGAGAGGGGAGGGAGGAGAGATGGAGGAGAGAGAAGGGGCAGATGGGGGGGGGGAGAGGGGGGTGAGTGGGGGGAGAGGGTGGAGGGGGGTCGACAGGGCGAGGGAGGGAGGAGAAGAGAAAGAGGGCGACTGAGGGAGAGAGGGGAGATAGGAAAGGAGAGGGGAGGGGCAGGGAGTGGGGGGATTAGGGAAGGGGTGATAGAGGGGGAGAGGGGAGAGGGGGAGGGACAGGGGAGGGGAGAGGGAGGGAGGGAGAGGTATGGGGGCAGGGGATAGATGGGGAGGGGGGGGATAGACTGGGGAGGGAGGAGAGGGTGGGAGGGAAGAGGGATGGGGATGGGGGGAGGGGGAGGGGGATGGTGGGAGGGGGATGGTGGTGGGAGGGGGAGGGGGGAGATCTGCATTCTTACCTGCTCTTGCATTTCGCTGCAGGTCTGTTAATTTACGATGTTCCATGGGAAACTCGGAGAGATCGCGGTTCAGGATCAGGAACAATAATTCCGCATGGAACGCAGCTTGTAACACATCGAGGCTTCCCGATCCCCCTCCCGTAACGATACACACACCTCACCTGTCAACAACACACAGGTGTCAGACCCCCCTACCCTACCCTCTCCCCCTGTGTCTCCCCTCCCCTCACCCCCTCTCCCTCCCCTCTTCCCCTCCTCTCTCATCCTCCCCCTCCCCCTCTCCCCTCTCCCCCCCTCTCTCCTCTCCCCTCTCCCCTCATCCTCTCCCTCTCTCCTCTCCCCTCCCCCTCCCCTTACCTAACCCCTCCCCCCCCCTTCCCCTCTCCCCTATCACCCTCCCCCCATCCCCTCTCACCCTCCCCCCATCCCCTCGGCTCCCTTCTGTACCAGGGCATAACTGTGCATCAGACCCCCCCCCCCCCCCCGTCCCCCGTCCCCTTCCCCCTCCAGGACTGTATTTAATAATTAGTACTCACCCTTCTTTTTATGTACTCCAAGTAAATAATTCTTTGTATTATTCTCTGTGGCCTTTTTAAGTTCATAAGTGCTGGGGAAAGATATTAAAGATCGTGGAAAGATACAGAGAGGTTCAGTTAAGTTCCATATAGAATATATCTAGAATATGTGGATTCGTTTTTTTAAGATGTGACCATAAAGGTTGAGTTTAGTTTTGAGATGCCCTTCGGCCGACTGAGTCTGCACCGAACAGCGATCTCCACACGTTAACACCATCCTTCACACATTAGGGACAATTTTACATTTACCAAGCCGATTATCCTACAAACCTGTATGTCTTTGCAGTGTGGGAGGAAACCGAACATCTTGGAGAAAACCCACACAGGTGACGGGGAGTACATACAACAAATTCCGTACAGACAGCACCCGTAGTCAGGATTGAACCCGGGTCTCTGCTGATGTGAGCTAGCAACTCCACCGCTGCGCCACCATGCTGCTGTAATGAGGTTGATGAGGGCAGAGCTGTAGACATTGTACCTCTTCGGATCTTACCTTGTCGTGGTGAAGAGGCATGTGTGCCTCCATAATAATAATAATGTTTATTTATATAGCACATTTATAGTCAATTTTCATTGACCCCAAAGTGTTTTACATAATTTAAAAATCAGTTCCATACAAAGCATAAAGATGGGTTAACAAAATAATAAAATGCATAAACAGGACACAACATGGGTGAAACATCCACCACAGCATTCATCACTGTGGTGGAAGGCACAAAAAACTTTGGCCGTCCTCCTCCATCCCCACCGTAGACTGCAGGGCCGGCGGTTGAAGCTCCCCTCCAGGGGTGATGGTAAGTCCATGCCGGGCCCGCGGTAGAAGTTATCCGCGGGCCGGCAATGGCGGCTTCTTCTTCCCCCGGGTCTCCCACGAGGGATCCCGGGCTGTAGACGCCGCAGCAGCTGGAACTCTGCAGACCGCGGCTTCAGGCTGCGACTTCAGGCTGCCGGCTGCCCCGGGCCAGTGAAACGGAGCACTCCCCTCCAGCGAGCCCCAGCGAGGGCTCACCTGCTCCACGCCGAGTCCACGCTGCGCCTGCCGCTGAAGCCCCGGGCACGTCTCTGGGAAAGACCTCGCCGATCCTTGATGGCAGGCCATGGGGGAGGTGACCTGGAAAAAGTCGCCTCTCCATGGAGGAGGCGACCAAAGCGGTTTCCCCCTTACACCACCCCCCACACATCAGCCCCCACACACCACCCCCCACACAAAACACAAAAAACCCCCACTAAATACACACTTTAAAACATACTAAAAATAAAAAATAAAATTGAAAGGCTGACGCGCTGCTGCCATGGCTGCCGCCAGAACAGCGCCCCCTTCACACGATTCCATGATTCCGAGAGCGATGCCGTCCGAAGCACCAGCTTCAACGGCGGACCAGGCGGACAAGGTTATCTTCAACTCAACAGCTGTGAAGGTGGATGAAGGCTGTAACAGATCTATCAGCTCCAGTCATCTTGGTTCCCTTGCCATTGGAATGAGTTGATTGGTTTGTGAAGGACCGTGTGCTTCTTGGAGTGCAACATCAAGTACACGTTAAACAAAAACTCGCACAGGCGGCTTAGTTCTGTGAGCAGCACAAAACTTCTCAAGACATTCGGCGATCGGGGAAGGGCGACGGGAGCAGGCCATGCGATTGCTGGAAGCTCCTAGTCAAGAACCAGCACGAAAGTGGTGAATACTTGATTTTACTTCGGAGTCACGTGAGTGACGACATGAAGAACCCGCCAGGACGCATGCGTGTCATATCGCTTCACGCATTGCGAAACGACAGGCGGGGTGGAGCGTTCCCCCGCAGCGGTAAATTTGAAACCGAGACCCACAGGTAAGTGAGTTACTCTGCGGTCATTTTTTGTTTCCCGCGCTGCTTTTACAGGGGGAAACTGGACAAAAATAGAGTCCACAAGGGCTGCGTCTAAAGTTGGCTGGGGAGGACAGCCAGCAGCAGCTGAAGGCACCAGCATCACCATGAATGGGATCAGCTGTGCCGAACTTAGCACCCGCGCCGGACAGATCAACACCACGGCCGGGCGGGAAGGCTACACAGATCAGAGCCGTTGTCTCTGACAAGTTGAAACGGCCAGCAGTATTGCCCTGCAGCGGCAAGTTTTTAAAACCAAGACCGACAGGTAAGGGAATTACTGCGGTCGTCTTTGTTTCCCGTGTCTGTTTCTTACAGGGGGAAAATATGGACAAGAGTCCACAAGGGCTGCACTAGCTGGGGAAACCGCGGAGTTGTGGGCAGCCAACAGCAGCTAAAGGCACCAGCATCACTGTGAGTGGGATCAGCTGTGCCCGATCTGGCTGACATGTCAAACTGCAAAGAAATGCCGCGGGGACCAGCGTTACTGGGGCCAAATGGAGCGGCTTATGGAGCACATGCTCCACTGTGACATACTCTGGGAGATGGAGTCTAGTCATAATAGGTATATAATACACCCATGGCAGCACCTTATCAGGGCTGCACAGAGCATCTCCCTCAAAACTTGAAGAACAACTGCCTCAACAAATCCCACCATCTGTCGAAGAACACTGGAATCTATTGAAGAACGCTATCATCGCCTCCTGCAAGCAAACTATTGAGCTTGTTAAAAAAAAAACCACCAGGACAAAAAGGTGTGATGCTGATAAGTGTGAGGTGCTACACCTTGGCAGGACAAATCAAAATAGGACGTAGATGGTAAATGGTAGCGAATTGAGGAATGCAGTTTAACAGAGGGATCTAGGAATAACTGTGCATAGTTTCCTGAAGGTGGAATCTCATGTAGATAGGGTGGTAAAGAAAGCTTTTGGTGTGCTGGCCTTAATAAATCAGAGCATTGAGTATAGAAGTTGGGATGTAATGTTAAAATTGTACAAGGCATTGGTGAGGCCAATTCTAGGAGCAACACTAGCAAGTTTGTGGATGACACAAAGCTGGGTGACAGTGGGAACTGTGAAGAGGATGTTAGGAAGTTCCAGGGTGACCTGGACAGGTTGAGTGAGTGGGCAGCTGTGTGGCAGATGCAGTATAAAATAGATAAATGTGAGGTTATCCACTTTGGCAGCAAAAACAAGGGGCATATTATTATCAATGAGGTTAGGTTAGGTAAGGGGGAAAGTTGGCATGCAGGTACAGCAGGCAATGAAGAAAGCTAATGGAATGTTGGCCTTCATAACAAGAGGATTTCAGTATAGGAGTACAGAGGTTCTTCTGCAGTTGTATAGGGCTCTGGTAAGACCACATCTGGAGTATTGTGTACAGTTTTGATCTCCTAATTTGAGGAATGAACATCATTGTGATTGAGGCAGTGCAGCGTAGGTTCACGAGATTGATCCCTGGGATGGTGGGACTGTCATATGAGGAAAGATTGAAAAGACGAGGCTTGTATTCACTGAAGTTTAGGATGAGAGGAAGATCTTATAGAAACATATACAATTAAAAAAGGACTGGACAAGCTACATGCATGAAAAATGTTCCCAATGTTGGGTGAGTCCGGAACCAGGGGCCACAGTCTTAGAATAAAGGGGAGGTCATTTAAGACTGAGGTGAGAAAAAACTTTTTCACCCAGCGAGTTGTGAATTTATGGAATTCCCTGTCACAGAGGGAATTCCATAAATGTGGAGGCCAAATCACTGGATGGATTTAAGAGAGAGTTACATAGAGCTCTAGGGGCTAGTGGAGTCAAGAGATATGGGGAGAAGGCAGGCATGGGTTATTGATAGGGGACGATCAGCCATGATCACAATGAATGGCGGTGCTGGCTCGAAGGGCCGAATGGCCTCCTCCTGCACCTATTTTCTATGTTTCTATGTATATGGACGGAAAGGAATGGAGGGTTATGGTCTGAGTGCAGGTAGATGGGACTAGGTGAGAGTAAGTGTTCAGCAGGACTAGAAGGGCCGGGATGGCCTGTTTCCGTGCTGCAATTGTTATATGGTTATATGATTGGTTCGACCATAATGACAAACAACTACAATGAAACTCCGACAAACATCGATGAAAAGAGAAAAGTTTTCATCGCCTTACAAACTGCCCAACAGTCGGCTGCCAAAAGGAAGTTCTATCAGGAATACAAGGCTGCAGTCCAGAAGAGCAGCCGAAACCTGAAAAACCTATGGTGTTCAAGTTCAAACTTATTGTCACATGCACCAATGAAGTTAGTGATATTTGAGTTACCATACAGCCAAAGAGGAATAACACAATACACAATTAACATCCACCACAGTGGGATCAGCACTTTTCACTGTGATGGAAGGCAATAAAGTCTCAGTCATTTTCCTCCTTTGTTCACCCATGGTTGGGGCCTTGAACCCTCCGCAGTCGCCGCAACAGATGTTCGGAACTCCGACGTGGGGACGGATCGGAACACACTCCGCAGCTTGCCGTTCCGAATAAACCGCTTCTTACCGGAGACCGTGGCTTCACGATGTTAAAGTCCACAGGCCCCGCGGTCGAAGCTCCAGCGCTGTGAACAACTTTGGTCTTTGAACATGGCATTCATCGACCTCACTAAGGCCTTAGACTCAGTATCAGGAGAACTCTTATGGAACATTCTATCCACCTTTGGATGTCCGGAAAAGTACATTTGAATCCTGAGACTCCTCCACGATGACATGCTTGCCATAGTCATGGCCAGCAACTGCAACTGTGAGCCGTTTCAAGTCAGATCAGGAGTGAAACAGGGATGCGTGATTGTCCCATCACTGTTCACCATCTTCATTGCGACAACCATCCACACCATCCAAGACGACCTACCCCCAGGAATCAAAATCGTCGATAGAACCGATGGCAGACTTTTCAATCTTGCCCGTCTCAAGTCCAAAACTAAGACATCTATGAGCACCCTCATCGAGTTCCAACACGCAGACGACAACTGTGTTGCAGTTCTCTCAGAAAATCATCTGCAACAGATCCTGACTGCCTTCAACAATGCATACACGAAACTTGGACTGACCATCAACTCCAAGAAGACTCGGGTTATCTACCAATCGTCACCAACTGAGACAAATCGGAAAGAACCATCAATTTAACTTGGTGAAACAACCCAGGAAAATGTGGATCATTTTCCGTACCTTGGAAGTCACCTCTCCTCCAATGTTGACCTTGATGACGAGATCCAACATCGTCTGAAGTGTGCTGGAACAGCTTTTGGACGTCTTCGAATGAGAGTCTTTCAAAATCGTGACATCCAAACAGACACCAAAATGTTAGTGTACAAGGCAGTGGTGATTCCAACGCTCCTGGATGCATCAGAAACCTGGACAACATACCGACACCATCTGAAAACACTTGAAAAGTTCCATCAACAATGTCTTCAAAGCAACTTAAATATCAGCTGGGAAGACAGAAGGGCCAATGTCAGCGTGCTGAATGAAGCGAAAACATCTAGCATCGAAGCCTTCCTCATCAAGAACCAACTAAGATGGGTCGGTCATGTTGTTCGGAATGAAGACGAGCGTCTACCAAAGCAAACCTACTCCCATCTTAAAGAAGGCAAACGGAAAAGAGGCTGACAATAGGAGTGATTCAAAGACGCTTTAAAAGCCAGCATGAAAAAATGTGAAATCGACATTGGCAATTGGGAAACCAATGCCAAGGACAGGAAACTCTGGCGAACCAGCATACGAGAAGGAACAGCGACCTTCGAAACCAACAGATGCGCAGAATTAGAAAATAAAACGGAAAGAGAGGCAGCAACAATCAAAGCCCAAAGCAACAAACAGAGTCTCTGCCCAGAGTAGGGGAATCGAGAACCAGAGGACATGGGCTTAAGGTGAAGGGGAAAAGATTTAAAAGGAACCTGAGTGATAACTTTTTCACACAAAGGGTGGTGGGTGTATGGAATGAGCTGCCGGATGAGGTAGCTAAGGCAGGGACTATCCCAATGTTTAAGAAACATATGGACAGGTACATCAATAGGGTAGATTTGGATGGATATAGGCCAGGTGGGACATGTTGACCAATGCGGGCAAGTTGGGCCGAAGGGCCTGTTTCGATGCTGTATGACTATCTAAGGTTCCACATGGTAGGCTGCTCTGGAAGATTAGATTTAAGTTCACGTTCATGTTATAGGAGTAGAATTAGGCCATTCGACCCATCATTCATCATGGCTGATCTCTGACATTTTCCTGCCTTCTCCGCATAACCTTTGACACTCATTCTAATTCAAGGCTCGATGCTGGGACCGCAGCTATTTACAATATACATCAATGATTTAGGTGAAGAGATTCAAAGTAACATGAGCAGATTTGCAGATGACACAAAGCTGGGTGGCAGTGTGAACTGTGAGGAGGATGCTATGAGAATGCATGGTGATTTGGACAGGTTGGGGGAGTGGGCAGATGCATGGCAGATGCAGTTTAATGTGGATAAATGTGAGGTTACCCACTTTGGTAGCAAAAACAGGAAGGAAGATTATTATCTAAATGGTGTCAAGTTGGAAAAAGGGGAAGTACAACGGGATCTGGGGGTCCTTCTTCATCAGTCTAATGTGGATGCAGTATAATGTGGATAAATGAGAGGTTATCCATTTTGGTGGCAAAAACAGGAAAGCAGATTATTATCTAAATGGTGACCGACTAGGAAAAGGGGAGATGCAGCGAGACCTGTCAGGACTGTCTTATGAAGAAAGACTGGATAGACTTGGTTTATAATCTATAGAATTTAGGAGATTGAGAGGGGATCTTATAGAAACTTACAAAATTCTTAAGGGGTCGGACAGGCTAGATGCAGGAAGATTGTTCCCGATGTTGGGGAAGTCCAGGACAAGGGGTCACAGCTTAAGGATAAGGGGGGAAATCCTTTAAAACCGAGATGAGAAGAACTTTTTTCACACAGAGAGTGGTGAATCTCTGGAACTCTCTGCCACAGAGGGTAGTTGAGGCCAGTTCATTGGCTATATTTAAGAGGGAGTTAGATGTGGCCCTTGTGGCTAAGGGGATCAGAGGGTATGGAGAGAAGGCAGGTACGGGATACTGAGTTGGATGATCAGCCATGATCATATTGAATGGCGGTGCAGGCTCAAAGGGCCGAATGGCATACTCCTGCACCTAATTTCTATGTTTCTATCAGTCAATTAAAGTAAGCATGCAGGTACAGCAGGCAGTGAAGAATGCGAATCGCATGTTGGCCTTTATAACAAGAGAAGTCAAGTATAGGAACAAAGAGGTCCTTCTGCAGTTGTACAGAGCCCTAGTGAGACCACACCTGGAGTATTGTGTGCAATTTTGGTCCCCTAATTTGAGGAAGGACATCTTGCTATTGAGGGAGCTTAGGTTTACAAGGTTAATTCACGGGATGGCGGGACTGTCATATGCTGAGAGAATGGAGCAGCTGGGCTTGTACACTCCACCGCAGAGAATTCCACAGATGTTGTGCGCATGGACTTCAGTAAGGCGTATGACAAGGTTCCGCAGGGTAGGCTGCTCTGGAAGGTTAGATCGCATGGGATCCAAGGAGAGATATCTGAATGGATAACAAGTTGGCTCCATGGAAGGAAGCAGAGAGTAATGGAGGAAGGTTGCTTCTCAGACTGGAGGCCTGTGACTAGTGGTGTGTCTCAGGGTTTGGTGCTGGGCCCGTTACAATTTGTCATCTACATCAATGATTAGGATAAGAACATACAGGGCAAGATTAGCAAGTTTGCTGATGAAACAAAATTTAGTTGTTTTGCAGATGGTGAAGATGATCGTGAAAGATTGTAGCAGGATCTGGATCGATTGACCAGGTGGGCGGAGGAATGGTTGATGGAATTGAATACGAATTTTGGGACTTTGAACAAGGGCAGGACCTACACAGTAAATGGTAGGGCTCTTAGTAGTGTTGGAGGGCAGAGGGACCTAGGAGTACAGTGCGTGGTTCCTTGAAGTTCGAGTCACAGGTAGATAAGTTGGTCAAAAAGGCTTTTGGCACATTGGCCTGCATCAGTCAGTATTGAATATAGAAGTTGTGAGGTCATGTTGTAGTTGTATAAGACATTGGTGAGGCCATATTTAGAGTATTGTGTTCAGTTTTGGGCACCATGTTATAGGATAGATGTTAAGGGTGCAGAGAAGATTTACGAGGCTGTTGCCAGGACTCGAGGGCCTGAGCTACAGGGAGAGATTGAGCAGGCTAGGACTCTATTCCTTGGAGCACAGTGATCTTATAGAGGTGTACAAAACCATGAAGACGGGCGGCATGGTGGCGCAGTGGAAGGGTTGCTGCCTTACAGCGCAAATGACCCAGGTTCCATCTAGACTGCGGGTACTATCTGTATGGAGTTTGTATGTTTTCCCCATGACCTGCATTGGTTTTCACCGGCTGCTCTGGTTTGTCCCACACTTCAAAAATGTACAGGTTAGTAGGTTAATTGCCTTGGTATAAATGTAAATTGTCCCTTGTGTGTGTAGGATAGTGTAATGTGCGGGGATCGCTGCTCAGTGCAGACTTGGTCAGGTGAGGGGAGCGTTTTCGCGCTGTATCTCTAAACTAAACTAATAAACTAAATAGATAGGATAAATGCACAGAGTCTCTTGCCCAGAGTAGGGGAATCGAGAACCAGAGAACATAGGTTTACGGGGAAAAATGTAATAGGAATCTGAACGGTAAATTTTTAACACAAAGGTTGATGGGCGCATGAATGAGCTGCCGGAGGAGGAAGTGGAGGCTGGGACAATCCCAACAGTTAAGAAACATTTGGACAGGTACATGAATAGGATAGATTTAGAGGGATATGGGCCAAACTCAGTAAGGTGGGACAAGGGTAGTTGGGTATGTTTGTTGGTGGGCATGTTGGGCCTGTTTCCACGCTGTGTGACTCTGTGAGGTGTATAGGGGCAGACTAACCTGCCAACAACGCGGTGAAGAGGGGCACCCAGAATCAATCTCTCTCTCTCCCACAGCACTGGAAAACAGGAAGGGGTTAATAATATAACCATATAACAATTAAAGCACGGAAACAGGCCATCTCGGCCCTACAAGTCCGTGCCGAACACTTCTTTTCCCCTAGTCCCATCTACCTGCACTTAGACTATAACCCTCCATTCCTTTCCCATCCATATACCTATCCAATTTATTTTTAAATGATAAAATCTAACCTGCCTCCACCACTTCCACTGGAGGCTCATTCTACACAGCTACCACTCTCTTAGTAAAGACGTTCCCCCTCATAACCATATAATAACCATATAACAATTACAGCACGGAAACAGGCCATCTCGACCCTTAGACCTGCGCTCAGACCATAACCCTCCATTCCCTTCCCATCCATATAACTATCCAATTTATTTTTAAATGATAAAAACGAACCTGCCTCCACCACCTTCACTGGAAGCTCATTCCACACAGCTACCACTCATGTTACCCTTAAACTTCTGTCCCTTAATTCTGAAGTCATGTCCACTTGTTTGAATCTTCCCTACTCTCAATGGGAAAAGCTTATCCACGTCAACTCTGTCTATCCCTCTCATCATTTTAAAGACCTCTATCAAGTCCCTCCTTAACCTTCTGCGCTCCAAATAATAAATACCTAACTTATTCAACCTTTCTCTGTAACTTAGTTGCTGAAACCCAGGCAACATTCTAGTAAATCTCCTCTGTACTCTCTCTATTTTGTTGACATCCTTCCTATAATTGGGCAACCAAAATTGTACACCATACTCCAGAATTGGTCACACCAAATGCCTTGTACAATTTTAACATTACATCCCAACTTCTATACTCAATGCTCTGATTTATAAAGGCTAGCACAACAAAAGCTTTCTTTGCCACCCTATCTACATGAGATTCAACCTTTAGGGAACTATGCACAGTTATTCCTAGATCCCTCTGTTCAACTGCATTCCTTAATTTGCTACCATTTACCAACTACGTCCTATTTTGATTTGTCCTGCCAAGATGTAGCACCTCACACTTATCAGCATTAAACTCCATCTGCCATCTTTCAGCCCATTCTTCCAAATGGCCTAAATCTCTCTTTAGACTTTGGAAATCTACTTCATTATCCACAACACCACCTATCTTAGTATCATCTGCAAACTTACTAATCCAATTTACCACACCATCATCCAGATCATTGATGTACATGACAAACAACAGTGGACCCAACACAGATCCCTGAGGTACCCCACGAGTCACCGGCCTCCAACCTGACAAACAGCCATCCACCATTACTCTCTGGCATCTCCCATTCAGCCACTGTTGGATCCATCTTGCTACTCCTGCATTAATACCCAACAATTGAACCTTCTCAACCAACCAACCAACCTTGTCAAAGTCCATATACACAACATACACTGCTTTAACCTCATCAATTTACCTAGTAACCTCTTCAAACAATTCAAGAAGATTAGTCAAACATGACCTTCCAGGCACAAATCCATGTTGAATGTTCCTAATCAGACCCTGTTTATCCAGATGCTTATATATATTATCTCTAAGTATCCTTTACATTAATTTGCCCACCACTGAAGTCAAACTAACAGGTTTTGCTAGGTTTACTCTTAGAACCCGTTTTAAACAATGGAACAACATGCGCAGTACGCCAATCCTCTGGCACTATTCCCGTTTCTAATGACATTTAAAATATTTAGGTCATATCCCCTGCTATTTCTACACTAACTTCCTCAATGTCCTAGGGAATATCCTGTCAGGACCTGGAGACTTATCCACTTTTATATTTTTCAAAAGTGTCAGTACTTCTTTTTCTTTGAATCTCATAGTTTCCATAGCTACTCTACTTGTTTCCCTTACCTCACATAATTCAATATCCTTCTCCTTGGAGAATACCAAAGAAAATAAATTGTTCAATATCTCCCCCCATCTCTTTCGGCTCTGCAGATAGCTGTCCACTCTGACTCTCTAATGGACCAATTTTATCCCTCGTTATTATTTTGCTATTAATATAGCTGTAGAAACCCAAAGCAACCTCATATCTTCGTTTAGCTTTTCTAATTTCTTTCTTAAGATTCTTTTTACATTCTTTATACTCCTCAAGCACCTCATTTACTCCATGCTGCCTATAATTATTGTAGATCTCTCTCTTTTTCCGAACCGTGTCCAAGTTCCCTTGAAAACCATGGCTCTTTCCAATTTTTACTATTTCCTTTCAACCAAACAGGGACATAAAGATTCTGTACTTTTAAAATGTCCCCTTTAAATGTCCTCCATTTATCTTCTACATCCTTCTCATAAAACAAAATGTCCCAATTCACTCCTTTTAAATCCTTTCGCATCTCATCAAAGTTAGCCTTTCTCCAATCAAAAATCTCAACCCTAGGTCCAGTTCTGACCCTCCATAATTATATTAAAACTAATGGTATTGTGATCACTGGACCCGAAGTGCTCTGCCACCTGACCTGTCTCATTCCCTAACAAGAGGTCCAGCACTGCCCCTTCTCTAGTAGGTACCTCTATGCATTGCTGCAAAAAACTATCCTGCACACATTTTACAAACTCCAACCCATCCAGCCCATTTACAGAATGTGTTTCCCAGTCTATGTGTGGAAAGTTGAAATCTCCCACAATCACTACCTTGTGCTTACTATTAATATCTGCTATCTCCTTACATATTTGCTCTTCCAATTCTCGTTCCCCGTTTGGCGGTCTATAATACACCCCTATAAGTGTTGTTACACCTTTCCCACTTCTCAGTTCCACCCAAATAGCCTCCCTAGATGAGCCCTCCAATCTATCCTGCCAAAGCACTGCTGTAATATCTTCCCTGACAAGCTCTCTCCTCATCCCTCCTCCTTCCCGCACCGTTCCCTCCTCATCCCTCCCTCCCCCTCTCCCTCAGAGCTCCCTCCACTCACCTTCCTTCCTTCCCCCTTCTCACCACCCCATCCCTTCTCTCCTTCCACATCCTCCGTCCCCCTCTCCCTTTCCACCCCATCCTCGTTTCCTCTAGCCCTCTGCCCAATCATCCCCACCTTCCCTCCATCCTTCCCCCCTCCATCCTTCCCTCTCTCTCATCCCTCCCACACTCCTCTCCCTCTCTCCCTGAGCACTGACCGGGCAGGAGAGGTTCACGGGAGTTGACGGAGGGGGGAGAGGGAACTGTTCCCTCTCTCAGGAAGTCCTCCAGGAGTATCCGAAGTCTCCCCCGGTTCACAGTCTCCATGACGACGGATCGCACTGCCCGGACATTGGCGTAGAGATGGAGGGAGGTGAAGAGGAAGAAGAGGAGGTAGGTGAGGCTGAGAGGGGGAAAGCAAGAGAGGGGGAAAGCAAGGGGAGAGGGAGGGGGGAAGAGGGGTGAGAGGAATGGGGGGAGAGGGAGAGGTGAGGGAGAGAGAGAGTTGGGGAGAGAGAGGGGGGAGAGCGGGAAGAGGGGGAGAGAGGAGAGAGAGAGGGGAGAGAGAGAGAGAGGGGAGAGAGAGGGGGACAGAGAGAGGGGAGAGAGAAGGGGGAGGAGGAGAGAGAAAGAGAGGGGTGAGGGGGGAGAGAGAGAGAGAGACAGGAGGGAGAGAGAGGTAGGGGAGGGATGGAGAGGGGAAAGAGAGTAGGAGGAGTGGGGGGAGAGGGAGCGGGGAGGGAGAGAGTGAGGGATTCATCTTTGCAACACATCTCACCCACACCCCTCCTCCATATTCCCTGTCTGTCACCCACTCCCGGTCTGAGCCCCTAGTCCCTTCCATTCCCATCCTCCCCCCTCCCGCCCCCTTCACCAGTCATGAAGCAGAAATGGGGGGGTCGTGAGGCAGGGGTTGGACTGTGTGGCTGGCGACAGGGAGAGGTTCACAGTTCATAGGTCGTGGGGCAGGGGCTAGTTTGTGAGGTCACAGGTTTTGGGGTAGTGGTCATGGATCACAGGTCGTGGGTCATGGATTGGAGGTCGTGGGTCACAGAACAGGGGTCAAATATCGTGGGGCAGGGGACGTTGGTCACAGGTCATAGTGCAGAATTCCTGGGTCACAGGTCATAGGGTAGGGATCAAAGGTCATGAAAGGGTCCAAACATAACAGGTTGCAGGTCACCTACAGGGTGCTGTCGGCAGCGAGGGGGGTGAGCAGGAGACCGGTGCAGAGACCGGCCAAGTTCACCAACGTCTCCTGTGGGAGAAAGAAAGGGAGTCAATGGGAGCACATGGAGAGTCTACCCCACACCCTCCCCCCTCCCTCCCTCTCACCATCCCCTCCCTCACCCTCCCCTCCCCTCCACCTCGCTCACCCTACGCTCCCTCTCACCCCTCTCACCATCCCCCCTCTCTCTCTCCCATCCCCCTCACACACCCTCCCCATCTCTCCACCTCCCCTACCCTCCCCCTCAACCTCCCTCTCCCCTTCTCCCTCCCCTCCACCCCCCTATCCCCTCTCTCCCCTCCTCCCTCACCACACCCTCCCTCTCCCCCCCCTCCACCCCCTATCCCCTCCTCCCTCTCCCCCTCCTCCCCCTCCCTCACTTGACTCCCGTCCTTCGCTGATACGTCAGCCATGTTGTCTCTCCGGGCCTGATGGGAGGTGAGTGCGGGCTCGTGTTGCTCCGCCCGACACCCCAACTACTGCCTGGGGTAGGCAGAGAGAGAGAGGAGAGAGAGAGATTGAGAGAGGGGGGAGAGAGATAGAGAGGGAGGGGGGAGAGAGATTGAGAGAGAGAGAGAGAGAGAGAGAGAGAGGGAGGAGAGAGAGGGAGAGAGAGAGAGAGAGAGAGAGAGAGAGAGAGAGAGAGAGAGAGAGAGAGAGAGAGAGAGAGAGGGGGAGAGAGAGGGGGCAGAGAGAGAGGGGGGAGAGAGAGAGAAGGGGCAGAGAGAGAGGGGGAGAGAGAGAGAGGGGGGGCGAGAGGGAGAAGGGGCAGAGAGAAGAGGGGAGAGAGGGAAGAGAAAGAGAGAGAGAGAGAGAGAGTGGGAGAGAGAGAGAGGGGGAGTGGGAGAGTGAGAGAGAGGGAGAGAGAGGGGAAGGGAGAGAGAGAGCAGAGGGGGGGTGGGGGGGAGAGAGAGAGGGGGAGAGAGAGGAGGAGGGAGAGAGAGAGGGGGAAGAGGGGAGAGAGAGGGACGATGGGTTGAGAGTGAAAAGATGGAAGAGACAGAGTGTTACCGGGTTGACAGGAGATGTGCTTCTCTCTCCCCAACCACCACCTATCCCTCTCTCTCTACCCCCTCCCCTCCACCACCACCCCCCAGCACCATGTTACAGGTGTAAAGAAACGCGTCTTTAACCAAGTCCTTTAATATTTGCCCCTCTCACCTTAAAGCTATACCCCCTAGTCTTTGATATTTCCACCCTGGTGGGAAAAGGCTCTGACTGTCTACCCTATCTACACCTCTCGTAATTTTATAAACTTCTATCAGGTCTCCCCGCAACCTCCGACGCTGCAGAGAAAACAATCCATGTCTGCCCAACCTCTAGCCGTAGCTGAAACCGTCTAATCCAGGCAGCATTCTGGTAAACCTTCTCTGCACCATCTCCAAAGCCTTCACATCCTTCCTGCAATGGGGCGGCTGGAACTCCACGCAATACTCCAAATGTTGCCCCACCAAAGACGTATAAAGCTGCATGGTGAGTACCTGACTCCTGTAAATGCCCCGACCGATGAAGGCAAGCATTCCGTACGCCTGCTTTACCGCTTTGTCAACCATCCATCCATCCAAGACGGCAAGAAATTGCAGCG
This sequence comes from Leucoraja erinaceus, assembly GCF_028641065.1. Classification (NCBI taxonomy): domain Eukaryota; kingdom Metazoa; phylum Chordata; class Chondrichthyes; order Rajiformes; family Rajidae; genus Leucoraja; species Leucoraja erinaceus. Next base: position 187,301 of record NC_073390.1, read on the forward strand.
GATTGTGGGAGATGGTCTGTCACAGCCCAGACCGTCTCCATTCTATTAACTCTGTCAGCAACACGCTGTCTCGGCATAATCACAGACCAGTCTCCCCCCGGCCACTCCCTCTTCTCCCCTCTCCCATCGGGCAAGAGGTACAGAACTGTGAAAACGCACACCTCCAGATTCAGGACAGTTTCTTCCCAGCAGTTATCAGGCAACTGAGCCATCCTACCACAACCAGAGTGCAGTGCGGAACTATTATCGCTCGACTACCTTTGATCGGACTTTACTGGACTATATCGCACAAAACATTATTCCCTTTATCCTGTATCTGTACCCTGTGGTCAGCTCAATTGTAATCATGTATTGTCTTTCTGCTGACTGGTAGGCATGCAACAAACAAGCTTTTCACTGTACCTACCACATGACAATATTCTAAACTAATACTGAATTTGTGTTGTCCCCGATGTCCATTCCAAACTTTCCCCCCCTCCCCTGGTCCCCACAACCCACCTTAAAGATGCAAGAGATGCAGACGACCAGAGTGAAAATCGCTGGAAAGAACGGAGCCACGATCTCAATAAAAATGGCGATGTCGTTCAGAAGGTCGGCAAAGAGTCTGTGAATTACACACACTCAGTGAAGCTCCCTCTACACCGTCACACACACACAGATACAGACACACACACACACACACACACAGATACAGACACACAGATACAGACACACACACACACACACACACACACACACACACACACACACACACACACAGATACAGACACACACACACACACACACACAGATACAGACACACACACACACACAGATCCAGACACACACACACACACACACACACACACACAGATAGACACACACACACGCAGACACACACATGCACAGACACATACACACATACACACACAGATACAGACACACACACACACACACAGATAGACACACACACACACACAGACAGACACACACACAGACAGATACAGACACACACACACACACAGATACAGACACACACACACACACAGACACACACACACACACACACAGATACACACACACACGCAGACACACACACGCAGACACACACACGCAGACACACCACACACGCAGACACACACACACGCAGACACACACACACGCAGACACACACACACGCACACAGACACACACACACACACACACACACAGACACACACACACACACACACACACACACACACACACACACACACACACACACACACACACACACACACACGCACAGTGAAGCTCCCTCACCCCGTCTCTTACCTCCACTGTTTGGCATCACGGTCCAGGTGTGTTCTGGCAGGAGAAAAGTAAAAGTTAGGATGTCACAAATCTCTGGGGAGCAAGGTTGAGTTTGGAATGGACAACAGCGCAGAATGGTGTGTGTGTGTGTGTGTGTGTGTGTGTGTGTGTGTGTGTGTGTGTGTGTGTGTGTGTGTGTGTGTGTGTGTGTGTGTGTGTGTGTGGGTGTGTGTGTGTGTGTGTCTATGTTCAAAATTGTTCATCCCAGTTTGGCAAAAGAATAAATCAGGGAAGGTAGTACATCCGTGGATAACAAGGGAAATCAGGGATAGTATCAAAGCGAAGGATGATGCGTACAAATTAGCCAGAAAAAGCAGCATACCGGAGGACTGGGAGAAATTCAGAGACCAGCAGAGGAGGACAAAGGGCTTAATTAGGAAAGGGAAAATAGATTATGAAAGAAAACTGGCAGGGAACATAAAAACTGACTGCAAAAGGATTTATAGATATGTGAAAAGAAAGAGATTAGTTAAAACAAATGTAGGTCCCTTGCAGTCAGAAACAGGTGAGTTGATCATGGGGAACAAGGATATGGCGGACCAATTGAATAACTACTTTGGTTCCGTCTTCACTAAGGAAGACATAAATAATTTGCTGGAAATAGCAGGGGACCGCGGGTCAAAGGAGTTGGAGGAATTGAGTGAAATCCAGGTTAGCCGGGAAGTGGTGTTGGGTAAATTGAATGGATTAAAGGCCGATAAATCCCCAGGGCCAGATAGGCTGCATCCCAGAGTACTTAAGGAAGTAGCTCCAGAAATAGTGGATGCATTAGTAATAATCTTTCAAAACTCTTTAGATTCTGGAGTAGTTCCTGAGGATTGGCGGGTAGCAAACGTAACCCCACTTTTTAAGAAGGGAGGGAGAGAGAAAACGGGGAATTACAGACCAGTTAGTCTAACATCGGTAGTGGGGAAACTGCTAGAGTCAGTTATTAAAGATGGGATAGCAGCACATTTGGAAAGTGGTGAAATCATTGGACAAAGTCAGCATGGATTTACGAAAGGTAAATCATGTCTGACGAATCGTATAGAATTTTTCGAGGATGTAACTAGTAGCGTGGATAGGGGAGAACCAGTGGATGTGGTGTATCTGGACTTCCAGAAGGCTTTCGACAAGGTCCCACATAAGAGATTAGTATACAAACTTAAAGTACACGGCATTGGGGGTTCAGTATTGATGTGGATAGAGAACTGGCTGGCAAACAGGAAGCAAAGAGTAGGAGTGTGTGTGGGGGGTGGGGGTGGGGGGGGTGGGGTGGGGAAACTTTGTGAATCTCTCTCTGCACTGGAGACCCGACCTTTTCTCGTCGGGTTTCCATTGTCGTTGAGGCCGCAACGAGGAGCGGCCTCCAACAGGAAGAGACCGGGGACTCAGTTGCCGACTCACCGTTGCCGTCGCGGAGCTGGCCGGGTCCGGAGCGGTGGAGGAGCGCTGCTGCTGCTGATGCTGTCGTTGCTGCTGCTGCTGCTGCTGCTGCTGCCGGAGAGTCGGAGGCTCCAACGACAGGTCTGTGGACGGCGGCGCCGGGAGCCCACGGCTCCTTGGAAGGAGACCGCTTCTCAGGGCTCCTGCAACGGCGACTTCTCCTGCCCGAGTTGCGGGGTTGAAGAGCTCCTGGAGCGGGGCCTGACACCACCGCCCCGCGCGGCTGGAATGGCCGCGGACTCTGCGAGCGCACACCGGGGGCTCCAACATCAAGACCCGGTGTGCGACCTCGCACCACCCGGCGTGGCTTTAATGGCCGCGGGACAATCGCCATCGCCAGCCGGGGGCTATGACTTTGACTCTGACATCGGGGGGGGGGGGGGAGAGTGCAGTGGAGAGATAAGTTTATTTGGCCTTCCATCACAGCTATGTGATGGATGTTTATGTTAAATGTAATTATTATTGTGTCTGGGGTCTATTTGTATGTAATGTATGGCTGCAGAAACGGCATTTCGTTTGGACCTCTAGGGGTCCAAATGACAATTAAATTGACTCTCTCTGACTCTGAGTAAACGGGTCCTTTTCACAATGGCAGGCAGTGACTAGTGGGGTACCGCAAGGCTCAGTGCTGGGACCCCAGCTATTTACAATATATATTAATGATCTGGATGAGGGAATATCTCCAAGTTTGCGGATGACACTAAGCTGTGGGGCAGTGTTAGCTGTGAGGAGGATGCTAGGAGACTGCAAGGTGACTTGGATAGGCTGGGGGTGAGTGGGCAAATGTTTGGCAGATGCAGTATAATGTGGATAAATGTGAGGTTATCCATTTTGGTGGCAAAAACAGGAAAGCAGACTATTATCTAAATGGTGGCCGACTAGGAAAAGGGGGAGATGCAGCGAGACCTGGATGTCATGGTACACCAGTCATTGAAAGTAGGCATGCAGGTGCAGCAGGCAGTGAAGAAAGCGAATGGTATGTTAGCTTTCATAGCAAAAGGATTTGAGTAAAGGAGCAGGGAGGTTCTACTGCAGTTGTACAGGGTCTTGGTGAGACCACACCTGGAGTATTGCATACAGTTTTGGTCTCCAAATCTGAGGAAGGACATTATTGCCATAGAGGGAGTGCAGAGAAGGTTCACCAGACCGATTCCTGGGATGTCAGGACTGTCTTATGAAGAAAGACTGGATAGACTTGGTTTATACTCTCTAGAATTTAGGAGATTGAGAGCGGATCTTATAGAAACTTACAAAATTCTTAAGGGGTTGGACAGGCTAGATGCAGGAAGATTGCTCCCGATGTTGGGGAAGTCCAGGACAAGGGGTCACAGCTTAAGGATAAGGGGGAAATCCCTTTAAAACCGAGATGAGAAGAACTTTTTTCACACAGAGAGTGGTGAATCTCTGGAACTCTCTGCCACAGAGGGTAGTTGAGGCCAGTTCATTGGCTATATTTTAAGAGGGAGTTAGATGTGGCCCTTGTGGCTAAGTGGATCAGAGTGTATGGAGAGAAGGCAGGTACGGGATACTGAGTTGGATGATCAGCCATGATCATATTGAATGGCGGTGCAGGCTCGAAGGGCCGAATGGCCTACTCCTGCACCTAATTTCTATGTTCTATGTTTCTGTTTATGTGTCGGGGTGGAGGGAGCTTCACTGTGTGTGTGTGTGTGTGTGTGTGTGTGTGTGTGTGTGTGGTGTGTGTGTGTGTGTGTGTGTGTGTGTGTGTGTGTGTGTGTGTGTGTGTGTGTGTGTGTGTGTGTGTCTCTATGTGTCGGGGTGGAGGGAGCTTCACTCTGTGTGTGTGTGTGTGTGTGTGTGTGTGTGTGTGTGTGTGTGGTGTGTGTGTGTGTGTGTGTGTGTGTGTGTGTGTGTGTGTGTGTGTGTGTGTGTGTGAAACAGACAATTTCAGCTAAAACGGAGTTATCAGCTAAATTAGAAGCAGAGCATTCCAAACCCGTTTGAAAACAAGAAGTTCCCCAAACACTGCGTTAGATGTCCTTGAACCTGTTCCGAACGCCGCTAGCAGCCCAGAAACGTTGCAGACAAGGGCAGCTTATCATTGGCTCGGGGAAAGGGTATGCAACGGTCTGCTCAGATAAGAAATGCCATAAAGAATGGTATCGCATGCCCTTCCAAGAGAAGAGAGTGCCAGCCATGCACCGTGCCACTAACAGTACCCGCTGATCAACACCAGGAACACCCTGTGGCGTGGTCTGCTGTTTGCGAGTGTGTGCGGGGACACAGGAGTGTGTGCGGGGACACAGGAGCGTGTGCAGGGACGCATGAGTGTGTGTGCAGGGACGCAGGAGTGTGTGCGGGGACACGAGAGTGTGTGCGGGGACGCAGGAGTGTGTGGGGGACGCAGGAGTGTGTGTGGGGACACGAGAGTGTGTGCGGGGACGCAGGAGTGTGTGTGGGGACGCAGGAGTGTGTGTGGGGACACAGGAGTGTGTGTGGGGACGCGAGAGTGTGTGTGGGGACGCAGGAGTGTGTACGTGGACACGAGAGTGTGTGCGGGGATGCAGGAGTGTGTGCGGGGACGCAGGAGTGTGTGTGGGGACGCAGGAGTGTGTATGGGGACACGGGAGTGTGTGCGGGGACACGAGAGTGTGTGCGGGGACACAGGAGTGTGTGCGGGGGACACAGGAGTGTGTGCGGGGGACACGAGAGAGTGTGTGCGGGGACACGAGAGTGTGTGCGGGGACACGGGAGTGTGTGCGGGGACGCGGGAGTGTGTGCGGGGACGCAGGAGTGTGTGCGGGGACACAAGAGTGTGTGCGGGGACGCAGGAGTGTGTGTGGGGGACGCAGGAGTGTGTATGGGGACACGAGAGTGTGTGCGGGGACACGAGAGTGTGTGCGGGGATGCAGGAGTGTGTGCGGGGACGCAGGAGTGTGTGCGGGGGACGCAGGAGTGTGTGTGGGGACACGAGAGTGTGTGCGGGGGACGCAGGAGTGTGTGTGGGGACGCAGGAGTGTGTGTGGGGGGGACACGAGAGTGTGTGCGGGGACACGAGAGTGTGTGTGGGGACGCGGGAGTGTGTGCGGGGACACGAGAGTGTGTGTGGGGACACGGGAGTGTGTGTGGGGACACAGGAGTGTGTGTGGGGACGCGAGAGTGTGTGCGGGGACACAGGAGTGTGTGCGGGGACACGAGAGTGTGTGCGGGGACACGAGAGTGTGTGCGGGGACGCAGGAGTGTGTGTGGGGGGGACGCAGGAGTGTGTGTGTGCGGGACGCAGGATTGTGTGTGGGGACGCAGGAGTGTGTGTGGGGACAGGAGTGTGTGCGGGGACACGAGAGTGTGTGCGAGGACACAGGAGTGTGTGCGGGGACACGAGAGTGTGTGCGGGGACACGAGAGTGTGTGCGGGGACACAGGAGTGTGTGCGGGGACACGAGAGTGTGTGCGGGGACACGAGAGTGTGTGCGGGGACGCAGGAGTGTGTGCGGGGACACAGGAGTGTGTGCGGGGACACGAGAGTGTGTGCGAGGACACGAGAGTGTGTGCGGGGACACGAGAGTGTGTGCGGGGACGCAGGAGTGTGTGCGGGGACACGAGAGTGTGTGCGGGGACACAGGAGTGTGTGCGGGGACGCAGGAGTGTGTGCGGGGACACGAGAGTGTGTGCGGGGACGCGGGAGTGTGTGCGGGGACGCAGGAGTGTGTGCGGGGACGCAGGAGTGTGTGCGGGGACGCGGGAGTGTGTGCGGGGACACGAGAGTGTGTGCGGGGACGCAGGAGTGTGTGCGGGGGACACGAGAGTGTGTGGGGGACACCGAGAGTGTGTGCGGGGACACGAGAGTTTGTGTGGGGGGACACGAGAGTGTGTGCGGGGACACGGGAGTGTGTGCGGGGACGCAGGAGTGTGTGCGGGGACGCGAGGAGTGTGTGTGGGGACACGAGAGTGTGTGCGGGGACGCAGGAGAGTGTGTGCGGGGACACGAGAGTGTGTGCGGGGACGCAGGAGTGTGTGTGGGGATGCAGGAGTGTGTGTGGGGACGCAGGAGTGTGTGCGGGGACGCAGGAGTGTGTGCGGGGACGCAGGAGTGTGTGCGGGGACGCAGGAGTGTGTGTGCGGGGACACGAGAGTGTGTACGGGGACACGAGAGTGTGTGCGGGGACGCAGGAGTGTGTGCGGGGACGCAGGAGTGTGTGCGGGGACACGAGAGTGTGTACGGGGACACGAGAGTGTGTGCGGGGACACGAGAGTGTGTGCGGGTACACGGGACTTTGTGCGGGGACGCAGGAGTGTGTGCGGGGACACTACAGTGTTTGTGGGGACACGCGAGGTGCGTGCGGGGACACAGGAGTGTGTGCGGGGAGTGTGTGGGGGGACAGAGGAGTGTGTGCAGGGGGATAGAGGAGTGTGTGGGGGGACACAGGAGTGTGTGCGGGGACACATGAGTGTGTGCGGGGACACGAGAGTGTGTGCGGGGACACGAGAGTGTGTGCGGGGACGCAGGAGTGTGTGCGGGGACACGAGAGTGTGTACGGGGACGCAGGAGTGTGTGCGGGGACGCAGGAGTGTGTGCGGGGACACAGGAGTGTGTGTGGGGACACGAGAGTGTGTGCGGGGACACGAGAGTGTGTGCGGGGACACAGGAGTGCGTGTGGGGACACGGGAGTGTGTGGGGGGACGCAGGAGAGTGTGCGGGGACACAGGAGTGTGTGCGGGGACACGGGAGTGTGTGTGGGGACACGGGAGTGTGTGCGGGGGACGCAGGAGTGTGTGCGGGGACGCAGGAGTGTGTGTGGGGACGCAGGAGTGTGTGCGGGGACGCAGAGAGTGTGTGCGGGGACACAGGAGTGTGTGTGGGGACGCAGGAGTGTGTGCGGGGACACAGGAGTGTGTGGGGGGACGCGAGAGTGTGTGCGGGGACACGAGAGTGCGTGCGGGGACGCATGAGTGCGTGCGGGGACACGAGAGTGTGTGCGGGGA